>NW_017189641.1:0-300000 GCF_001704415.2 Capra hircus | reverse complement strand
GATAAACAGCCTGGAGAGAAGGATTGAGAAGATTCAAGAAAGGTTTAACAAGGACCTAGAAGAAATAAAAAAGAGTCAATATATAATGAATAATGCAATAAATGAGATCAGAAACACTCTGGAGGCAACGAATAGCAGAATAACAGAGGCAGAAGATAGGATTAGTGAAATAGAAGATAGAATGGTAGAAATAAATGAATCAGAGAGGAAAAAAGAAAAATGAATTAAAAGAAATGAGGACAATCTCAGAGACCTCCAGGACAATATGAAACGCTCGAATATTCGAATTATAGGAGTCCCAGAAGAAGACAAAAAGAAAGACCATGAGAAAATACTTGAGGAGATAATAGTTGAAAACTTCCCTAAAATGGGGAAGGAAATAATCACCCAAGTCCAAGAAACCCAGAGTTCTAAACAGGATAAACCCAAGGTGAAACACCCCAAGACACATATTAATCAAATTAACAAAGATCAAACACAAAGAGCAAATATTAAAAGCAGCAAGGGAAAAACAACAAATAATACACAAGGGGATTCCCATAAGGATAACAGCTAGTCTTTCAATAGAATCTCCTCAGGCCAGGAGGGAATGGCAAGACATACTTAAAGTAATGAAAGAAAATAACCTACAGCCCAGATTACTGTACCCAGCAAGGATCTCTTTCAAATATGAAAGAGAAATCAAAAGCTTTACAGATAAGCAAAAGCTGAGAGAATTCAGCACCACCAAACCAGGTCTCCAATAAATGCTAAAGGATCTTCTCTAGGCAGGAAACACAAAAAGGGCATATAAACCCCAAGCGAAAACAATAAAGTAAATGGCAATGGGATCATACTTATCAATAATTACCTTAAATGTAAATAGGCTGAATGCCCCAACGAAAAGGCAAAGACTGGCTGAATGCATACAAAAATAAGACCCCTATATATGCTGCCTACAAGAGACCCACCTCAAAACAAGGGACACATACAGACTGAAAGTGAAGGGCTGGAAAAAGATATTCTATGCAAATAGAGACCAAAAGAAAGCAGGAGTAGCAATACTCATATCCGATAAAATAGACTTTAAAACAAAGGCTGTGAAAAGAGACAAAGTAGGCCACTACATAATGATTAAAGGATCAATCCAAGAAGAAGATATAACAATTATAAATATATGTGCACCCAACATAGGAGCACCACAATATGTAAGACAAATGCTAACAAGTATGAAAGGGGTAATTAACAATAACACAATAATAGAGGGAGATTTTAATACCCCACTCACATCTATGGACAGACCAACTAAACAGAAAATTAACAAAGAAACACAAACTTTAAATGATACAATAGACCAGTTAGACCTAATTGATATCTATAGGACATTTCACACAAAAACAATGAATTTCACCTTTTTCTCAAGTGCTCACAGAACCTTCTCCAGGATAGACCACATCCTGGGCCATAAATGTAACCTTGATAAATTCAAAAAAATTGAAATCATTCCAAGCATCTTTTCTGACCATAATGAATTAAGATTAGATCTCAATTACAGGAGAAAAACCAGTAAAAATTCCAACATATGGAGGCTGAACAACAGGCTTCTGAATAACCAACAAATCACAGAAGAAATCAAAAAGAAATCAAAATATGCATAGAAACGAATGAAAATGAAAACACAACAACCCAAAACCTGTGGGAAACTACAAAAGCAGTGCTAACAGAAAAGTTCATAGCAATACAGGCATACCTCAAGAAATAAGAAAAACGTCAAATAAATAACCTAACTCTACACCTAAAGCAACTAGAAAAGGAAGAAACTGAGAACTCCAGGTTTAGTAGAAGGAAAGAACTCTTAAAAATTAGGGCGGAAATAAATGCAAAAGAAACAAAAGAGACCATAGCAAAAATCAACAAAGCCAAAAGCTGTTTCTTTGAAAGGATAAATAAAATTGACAAACCATTAGCCAGACTCATCAAGAAACAAAGGGAGAAAAATCAAATCAATAAAATTAGAAATGAAAATGGAGAGATCACAACAGACAACACAGAAATACAAAGGATCCTAAGAGACTACTATCAGCAATTATATGCCAATGAAATGGACAACGTGGAAGAAATGGACAAATTCTTAGAAAAGTACAACTTTCCAAAACGGAACCAGGAAGAAATAGAAAATCTTAACAGACCCATCACAAGCACAGAAATTGAAACTGTAATCAGAAATCTTCCAGCAAACCAAAGCCCAGGTCCAGACGGCTTCACAGCTGAATTCTACCAAAAATTTAGAGAAGAGCTAACACCAATACTACTCAAACTCTTCCAGAAAATTGCAGAGGAAGGAAAACTTCCAAACTCATTCTATGAGGCCACCATCACCCTAATACCAAAACCTGACAAAGATGCCACACAAAAAAGGAAAACTACAGGCCAATATCACTGATGAACATAGATGCAAAAATCCTTAACAAAATTTTACCAATCAGAATCCAACAACACATTGAAAAGATCATACACCATGACCAAGTGGGCTTTATCCCAGGGATGCAAGGATTCTTCAATATCCACAAATCAAACAATGTAATTCACCACATTAGCAAATTGAAAAATAAAAGCCATATAATTATCTCAACAGATGCAGAGAAGGCCTTTGACAAAATTCAACATCCATTTATGATAAAAACTCTCCAGAACGCAGGAATAGAAGGAACATACCTCAACATAATCAAAGCTATATATGACAAACCCACAGCAAACATTATCCTCAATGGTGAAAAATTGAAAGCATTTCCCCTAAAGTCAGGAACAAGACAAGTATGTCCACTTTCAACACTACTATTCAAAATTGTATGGAAGTTTTGGCCACAACAATCAGAGCAGAAAAAGAAATAAAAGGAATCCAAATTGGAAAAGAAGAAGTAAAACTCTCACTGTTTGCAGATGACATGATCCTCTACATAGAAATCCCTAAAGACTCCACCAGAAAATTACTAGAGCTAGTTAATGAATATAGTAAAGTTGCAGGATATAAAATCAACACACAGAAATCCCTTGCATTCCTATACACTAATAATGAGAAAGTAGAAAAAGAAATTAAGGAAAAAATTCCATTCACCATTGCAATGAAAAGAATAAAATACTTAGGAATATACCTACCTAAAAAAACTAAAGACCTATATATAGAAAATTATAAAACACTGGTGAAAGAAATCAAAGAGGACACTAATAGATGGAGAAATACACCATGTTCATGGATCGAAAGAATCAATATAGTGAAAATGAGTATACTGCCCCAAGCAATCTACAGATTCAGTGCAAATCCTATCAAGCTACCAGCAGTATTTTTCACAGAGCTAAAACAAATAATTTCACAATTTGTATGGAAATGCAAAAAACCTCGAATAGCCGAAGCAATCTTGAGAAAGAAGAAAGGAACTGGAGGAATCAACCTGCCTGACTTCAGGCTCTACTACAAAGCCACAGTCATCAAGAGAGTATGGTATTGGCACAAAGACAGAAATATAGATCAATGGAACAAAATAGAAAGTCCAGAGATAAATTCACACACCTATGGACACCTTATCTTTGACAAAGGAGGCAAGAATATACAATGGATTAAAGACAGTCTGTTTAACAAGTGGTGCTGGGAAAACTGGTCAACCACTTGTAAAAGAATGAAACTAGAACACATTCTAACATTATACACAAAAATAAACTCAAAATGGGTTAAAGATCTAAACGTAAGACCAAAAACTATAAAACTCCTACAGGAGAACATAGGCAAAACACTCTCCGACAAACGTTTTAAGAATTGTTGTGTGGTTCCTCCATGCTCTCTTTTCCCTTCCTTCAGGTAAAGAACAAAGAAATGTGGAAGATATATCATTCTTGACCCTAAAAGTACTTGTAACTTGTGTGAAAAATAAACTTCATTTGGAAAATCACTGAGACTTTTTAGATTTTTTTTTGTTATCACAACATTATTTAATTTCAGTTGAATGAAACAGACTATTAAAAAAAAAACTTTCCAACAACAACAACAAGAAAATTAGGCCCAGATAGCTTGACTGGTGAATTCTAACACATATTTAATTAATAAATAATACCTATTCTACATAAGTTCTTCCAGAAAATAAAAGGAGAAAACACATACCAAGTTACTTTTAATTCCAATAATAACCTGGTATAAAAAAGAGAAACTACAAGAAAATAAAAATACACACTAGTATACTTTACATAGACACAAATATATTCTCCAAAATATGAGCAGAGTTCACAAATAGTTAAAAACCAAAAGGCATTATGGCCAAAAGATTCTCCTCATGAAAATCGAAGGGTAATCCAACACTGGAAAAACAATCAGCATAATTTAACAAATTAAGAGACTAAATAAGAAAAAAAATCATAGCATTGTTTCAATGATGCAGAAAAAGTATTTGACAAAACCTGACATCCATTCATGATAAAAACTCTCAGCAAATGAAGAACAGAAAGAAGTTTCCACAAACTGAATAAGGACATCTATGAAAAACATATAATGAACATCATACTCAATGATAAAATGCCAAATACTTTCCCCCTAAGATCAGGACCAGGATTATCAGCATTATTCACAATAGCCAATATATGGAAACAACCTAAGTGCCTATCAACAGATGAATGGATAAAGATATAAGATTCACACATGCACACACAATGGAACACTACTCAGGCATGAAGATGAAATCCTGCTATTTGTGACAACAAGGATGAACCTTTAGTGAAGGTGAAATTAAGTCAGGTGGAAAAAGACAAACATCATATGATTTCACTTGTAAGAAACAAAAACAAAAGCTCACTCAAGATTCAGTGGAATATTCAGCCACAACAGGAATGGAATGCTGCAACACCCTGCAACATGGATGAAACTTGAAAACATTAATGACCCAGCAATCCCACTGCTGGGCATACACACCGAGGAAACCAGAATTGAAAGAGACACATGTACCCCAATGTTCATCGCAGCACTGTTTATAATAGCCAGGACATGGAAACAACCTAGATGTCCATCAGCAGATGAATGGATAAGAAAGCTGTGGTACATATACACAATAGAGTACTACTCAGCCACTAAAAAGAATACATTTGAATCAGTTCTAATGAGATGGATGAAACTGGAGCTGATTATACAGAGTGAAGTAATCCAGAAAGAAAAACACTAATACAGTATACTAACACATATATATGGAATTCAGAAAGATGGCAATAATGACCCTGTATGCAAGACAGCAAAAAAGACACAGATGTGTATAGTGGACTTTTGGACTCAGAGGGAGAGGGAGAGGGTGGGATGATTTGGGAGAATGGCATTGAAACATGTATACTATCATGTAAGAAATGAGTCGCCAGTCTATGTCCGATGCAGGATACAGCATGCTTGGGGCTGGTGCACGGGGATGACCCAGAGAGATGTTATGGGGAGGGAGGTGGGAGGGGGGTTCATGTTTGGGAACGCATGTACACCCGTGGTGGATTCATGTCAATGTATGGCAAAACCAATACAGTATTGTAAAGTAAAATAAAGTAAAAATAAAATTAAAAAAAAATAAAGAAGGCAGACACAAAGGACCAGATATTTTATGAGTGAAATAAATGAAATAAGTCAGATGGAGAAAGACAAACATCATACGATCTCACTTGTATATGGAATATAAAAGACAAAAACTAAAACAAAACAAGTGAACAAACAAAACCAAACTTGTAGACATTTAGAATACAGTAGTAGTGGGACTTTCCCTGGCAGTCCAGTTGTTAAAACTCCATGCTTCCAATGCAGTCGGTGTGGCATTGATCCCTGGTTGGGGAACTAGGATTCTACATGCCACACAGTGTGACCAAAAAAAAAAAAAAAAATTAAACAAAATAAAAATAGACTAGAGTAGTGGTTACCAGAGAGGAAGGGGTGGAGAGGAGGGTAAAATGCATAAAGGTGGTCAAACATATCGTGATGAATAGAAGCTAAAATTATGTGTGTGTGAGCACACTGCAATGTACACAGAAGTAGAAGTATAATGCTGTATACCTGAAAATTGTATACTGTTATAAATCAATGTTACCCTATTTAAAAAAAATAATAATCAAGGACAAAAAAGTTAAGAATGTCTATTCTTGCCATTGCTATTTGACATTACACTGGCACTTCCAGCCAATTCAATATGAGGTGAAAAATGATTAAAAGGTATATAGGTTTGAAAGGAAAAAATAAAACTCTATTCATAGAAAACATGAGTGTCTACATAGAAAAAACAAAAATATACATTAAAAATCTATGTGTATAACGGATTTTTGGACTCAGAGGGAGAGGGAGAGGGTGGGATGATTTGGGAGAATGGCATTCTAACATGTATACTATCATGTAAGAATTGAATCGCCAGTCTATGTCTGACGCAGGATACAGCATGCTTGGGGCTGGTGCATGGGGATGACCCACAGAGATGTTATGGGGAGGGAGGTGGGAGTGGGGTTCATGTTTGGGAACGCATGTAAGAATTAAAGATTTTAAAATTAAAAAATAAAAAACTAACAAAAAAAGAAAGAATCATACAAAAAAATCTACTAGAACTAATAAGTGAGTTTAGTGAGTTTACAAGGTACAAGGTCAATATGAAAAAAATCGTTTTTATGTGTAAATACTAGCAACAAACAATTGGAAATTAATATTAAATAAGTTGTAGCATTTTTAATAGCATAAAAGAATGGAAACACAGATTTAAACCTAACAAAATGTGTTCAAACTTTGTGTAATAAAACTACAAATCACTGATGAAAGAATCAAAGAAAACCAATACAAATGGAGAGATGGACTGCATTTGGATTCAGATTCAAAGACTCAATATTATTAACATATTAGTTTTATCCAATATGATCCATTGATTCAATGCAATTCCGAAGAGAATACCAGCATGATTTTTATAGAAATTTGTCAGTTGATTCTGCAGTTGATACAGAAAGGCAAAGGACCTATAATAGCCAAAACAACTCTTAAAAACAAGAATTAAAAGATGTACAGTATCAGACTTCAAGATTTATTATAAAAATACAATAATAAAGAGAGTATATTATTAGAGACAGATCAGTGGAACACAATATAGACTCAGAAATAGAAACATATATACATAATTAACTGACTTTGTTACAAAGTAGGAAAAGCAATTCAGCACAGAAAGAAGAGACTTTTCAACAACAGGCAGGGTAAACTTTGGATACCCATGTGGAAGAAAATTACCTTCGATACACTCCTTGTAGTATAAACAAAGAGTAGCTCAATATGTACCATAAGGTAAAACACAAGGTATAAATTTTCTAGAATAAAGAATATAAAAAGAAGAAAAATTTTGTGATTTTTTAAAGGCAAATGTTTCTTAGATTTGACACTAAAAGCATGATTAGCATCATTCCTTCCAAAGAAATCCCAGGGCTGATCTCCTTCAGAATGGACTGGTTGGATCTCCTTGCAGTCCAAGGGACTCTCTAGAGTCTTCTCCAACACCACAGTTCAAAAGCATCAATTCTTTGGCGCTCAGCTTTCTCCACAGACCAACTTTCACATCCATACACGACCACTGGGAAAACCATAGCCTTGACTAGACGAATCTTTGTTGGCAAAGTAATGTCTTTGCTTTTGAATATGCTATCTAGGTTGGTCATAACTTTTCTTCCAAGGAGTAAGTGTCTTAATTTCATGGCTGCAATCATCATCTGCAGTGATTTTGGAGCCCAAAAAAATAAAGTCTGACACTCTTTTCACTGTTTCCCCATCTATTTCCCATGAAGTGATGGGACCAGATGCCATGATCTTCATTTTCTGAATGCTGAGCTTTAAGCCAACCTTTTCACTTTCATCAAGAGGTTTTTTAGTTCCTCTTCACTTTCTGCCGTAAGGGTGGTGTTATCTGCATATCTGAGGTTATTGAGATTTCTCCCGGCAATCTTGATTCCAGCTTGTGCTTCTTCCAGTCCAGCGTTTCTCATGATGTACTCTGCATATAAGTTAAATAAGCAGGGTGACAATATACAGCCTTGACGTACTCCTTTTCCTATTTGGAACGAGGCAGTTGTTCCATGTCCAGTTCTAACTGTTGCTTCCTGACCTGCATACAGATTTCTCAAGAGGCAGGTCAGGTGGTCTGGTATTCCCATCTCTTTCAGAATTTTTCACAGTGCATGGTGATCCACACAGTCAAAGGTTTTGGCATAGTCAATAAAGCAGAAATAGATGATTTTTGGAACTCTCTTGCTTTGACGATGATCCAGTGCATGTTGGCAATTTGATCTCTGGTTCCTCTGCCTTTTCTAAAACCAGCTTGAACATCTGGAAGTTCACAGTTCATGTATTACTGAAACTGGGCTTGGAGAATTTTGAGCATTATTTTACCAGTGTGTGAGATGAGTGCAATTGTGCGGTAGTTTGAGCATTCTTTGGCATGGCTTTTCTTTGGGATTGGAATGAAAACTGACCTTTTCCAGTCCTGTGGCCACTGCTGAGTTTTCCAAATTTCCTGGCATATTGAGTGCAGCACTTTCACAGCATCATCTTTCAGGATTTGAAATAGCTCAACTGGAATTCCACCACCTCCACTAGCTTTGTTCGTAGTGATGCTTCCTAAGGCCCACTTGACTTCACATTCCAGGATGTCTGGCTCTAGATGAGTGATCACACCATCATGATTATCTTGGTCATGAAGATCTTTTTTGTACAGTTCTTCTGTGTATTCTTGCCACCTCTTCTTAATATCTTCTGCTTCTGTTAGGTCCATACCACTTCTGTCCTTTATTGAGCTCATCTTTGCATGAAATAGTGCCTTGATATCTCTAATTTTCTTGAAGGGATCTCTAGTCTTTACCATTCTATTGTTTTCCTCTAATTCTTTGCATTGATCGTTGAGGAAGACTTTCTTATCTCTTTTTGCTATTCTCTGGAACTCTGCATTCAGATGCTTATATCTTTCCTTTTCCCCTTTGCTTTTTGCCTTTCTTCTTTTCACAGCTATTTGTAAGGCCTCCCCAGACAGCCATTTTGCTTTTTTGTATTTCTTTTCCATGGGGATGGTCTTGATTCCTGTCTCCTCTACAATGTCAAGAACCTCCTTCCATAGTTCATCAGCACTCTATCTGTTAGATCTAATCCCTTAAATCTATTTCTCACTTCCACTGTATAATCAAAAGGGATTTGATTTAGGTCTTACCTGAATGGTCTAGTGGTTTTCCCTACTTTTTTCAATTTCAGTCTGAATTTGGCAATAAGGAGTTCATGATCTGAGCCAGAGTCAGCTCCTGGTCTTGTTTTTGTTGACTGTATAGAGCTTCTCCATCTTTGGCTGCAAAGAAAATAATCAATCTGATTTTGGTGTTGACCATCTGGTGATGTCCATGTGTAGAGTCTTCTCTTGTGTTGTTGGAAGAGGGTGTTTGCTATGACCAGTGCATTTTCTTTGGCAAGACTCTATTAGTCTTTGCCCTGCTTCATTTCGCATCCCAAGGCCAAATTTAGACTCTAGTTACTCACCTCTCCAGTTACCATCACATGTGGTCTATCATGCTTTCATTTGAGTACCCTTTCTGACATATACAGTGATAATCAAGTGTTCTGATTGCTATTATCCTCACAAAAGAGTATAATACAGATTGAAAATAAAGACTGCCTATTACCATATCTTTTTTAAAATTAATTTTATTGGAGTAAAATTGTTTTCCAATGTTGTTTTAGTTTCTCCTGCACAACAAAATTAATCAGCTATACTATACATATATCCCCTCTTTTTTGGATTTCTTTCCAATTTAGGTCACCACAGAGCATGAGTAGAGTTCCCTGTTTTATGAAGTAGGTTCTCATTAGTTATCTCTTTTACATGCAAAAATATAATAAAAAACATTAGGTGCAGAACATCTGAATCTGTTTTATAAAATGGGCAAAGAATTATTTAGAATATATTGCGTGTTAAATAATCCAATTTCCAGTTTTTTGTGTGGTTTTTTCTTTTTTTTAATTTTTATTTTACTTTATTTTACTTTAGAATACTATATTTGTTTTGCCATACATTGACATGAATCCACCATGGGTGTACATGCGTTCCCATACATGAACCCCCCTCCCACCTCCTTCCCCATAACATCTCTCTGGGTCATCCCCGTGCACCAGCCCCAAGCATGCTGTATCCTGTGTCCAGTTTTATTAATGTGATAGAAATAATATTCCCTTGCTGACCAACAAGAAGTCTTTTAATATAAGGATTTGAAAAAAAAAAAAAAAAAGAAGAATCACATCTGAAAATACTCTCGGTTTCAACAGAAGTGATTCATGTAATATCAAGTCACATATGGAAATCTTCCAATTCTACTCATGTTCTATGATAATGATTTATAGTGCCTGGATAAGATAGCATTATGAAATCTGAATACATGTCTCCTTTAGTCATTGATGTAGAGAATTGGTAGTAACCAAAGTATGTAAAACATAAAGATAATAATTTATGTAAAAGGAGAAATAATTTTGAGTATAGATGATTTTTTCAGGTACAGAAAATATGATAAGGTAATGATGGATATATGTTACACATTTTTTCAAACCTGTAGAATGTACAGCACTAAGAGAGAACTCTATAGTAAACTATGGCCTTTGGGTGATTATGATGTGTCAATTTAGGTCTATCCTTGGTTAAAAAAATAAATGGTACCATTCTGGTGAGTGATGTTTTGTAATGGCAAAGTCTATGTATGTGTGGGGGCAGGGGATATATGGGAATCTGTACCTCCCTCTCAATATTGTTATAAACCTAAAGCTACTCTTTAAAAACTGTCTTAATAAAAGAAAATCCAATTTGCGGCCCTACTCTTCAAATTCATGAAAATGTAATGACTATCATAAAACCTCTGTTAAATCACTCATCTTGCAATATTGAGCTCCAGTTACATGAGAGTACAGTACATATAGTCAGGAAAAATTTTCAGACAGACATCAGCAAATAAGCAAAGGTCATCAAATTATTAGGTCTTCATAATGGCCCACCCATGGCTACCATCTGCTGATGGCAAAGGGCATTCTGAGTCTATTTACCCACCCATAGTATGTTTTCTTCCTAGCATACTGAATCTCTGTCCTACTACAGAGATTTCAGGCAGTTACTACTTTGGTAAATTCTACATAAATGACTAGACAGGTGAGTGGAGTCTTTAGAATTCATTTGTTCCTTGAATTCATGTTACCTCTTCAAATAATACTTTTCAGTCCTAACTGTCTTACTCTGATATAACTATCCATGTACTCAGGCCTGAATTAATGTAACTCATTTGTTTCATCTGAATTATAGAAAGATAACAATGCACTATTGATCTCAACTTGATTAGAATCAGCACTAAAACTTTTATCAGAAGCACATCCATCTAGATGACAAGCTAACATGCTTGCAATTGTAAAAGCAAATTACTTTTACTTTTCTACTTGTACTTATACAAATAATTTGCATTTTTATTAACATGCCTAATGGATAAATTAGAGTTAAATCAATTATGTATGGTAGATCCCATTTACTTGAACAAAGATCTTGATTAAGAAATATTCTTTCATTATAACAAATGATCCAATCTTGTTTTCAGAGATAAAAGTCAAGCTTCCAGAAAATATTTAATCAACCTGACCTTATAACAATTATAGAAATGAACTGTATATCATCACTGACACATGTTCTGGCAAGTTTTCTTTTTCAATCATTGGAAGAATTTGTTTATAGCTAAAATATTTATGATTGTTCCCTGCTTTAGTCTATCTTAGAACTAAATGAATAAAATATAGACAATTTGTAGAAAGAAAAACATAAGCAAAATATCACAATATAAAACATTGGCAATTGTTGTTGCTCAATCACAAAGGTGTGTCCACTCTTTGTGACCTCATGGACTGCAGCTCACCAGGCTCCTCTGTCCTTCACTATTGCCAATACTATTCACTATCCTTCACATTGCCAGCTCTTCTCCCCATTGAGCCTGAGTTCTCAATATCGTGGTCAAATATAATGCTGCAAGGAAGCTGGCTTGACCCCAAAGGACAAATTAGAGAGTGACAATACCCAGGTCCTTCAACTCCTTTCTAGACTAGAATGTTTTTTTTTTTTTTTCCTAAAACAGATTTTTTTTTCCCTGAGGGCAGCGGGTAGGTAGGAACTCCTGTTCTAAAGAAGTCATAGACTCTTGTTCCCAAGGGGTGGCAGTCTTTAAAGCCAGAATAGCTCACTCTGTCCATAGTGTGTCAAGAAAAGGCCTTAAGCACCATATTGCCAGAAATATTTGGTTACAAACTTCTGTAAGTACAATGAATCCATTTGGGAAGTCCCCCCATTGTAGCATTTGGTCCAGGATAAGCTACTCTTTCTATAAAAACTTCAGTCAATCAAAGATATCTCTGCCAAACTCTACCCTCCATTCCTTTACTTTCACTTCCTGCCCATTTCTCTAAATAAAACCTTATTGCTACAGAAGATTCTTTTACTATTTATTCTCTCCAGACCTAATTTCTATGAGAGCTAATCTCTCCTAGTTAGTAATTATGTATCAATATCAGTTGTGACAAATGTACCTATTAATGTAAAATGTTAACAATAGTGGAGATTGGTGCAGGGTGCAGGATATATAAGAATTCTCTCTACTCAGTTCATAACTTTTCTGTAAACCTAAAACTATTTTATTTTATTTAGGTGCCAAAGTTAATATCTATTTATAATAAGAAATCACAAGAAATTAATGAAATTTGAACAGCTAGTTTATACAAAATATCTCAATTTCCATATAAATAACATTTTATTAATTACTGCCTGGCTCACTTCTATAGTAAAAAGTTTCTTAAAAATGAAATGGTCTAGTAGGAGAAGAATACTGGAGAATGGATAAATAAAAGTGTATCTGCATTATAAATCTTACAATTGTAGGTAAAATGTAATTTAGGAGCACAGGAAAGGTGACAATCCTCAGTGTTGTGGCAACCAGGGGACAGGCTGAGTGACAGAAATGTTTGGATAATTTCCAAAAAAAAAAAACTAGTCTTTAAGGGAAAATGGGGACTTGAGTGTGTGTCCTGAGGATGGAGGGAGGGAGAGCAAGGAAAGGGGAAGATTAGTGAAGATAAGCATATTCTAAGCAAAGGAAACAGCACATACAAAAGTCCTGAAGCATGAGAAACCCTGTTTCTTTGGGGGAATTGAATATAATTTATTTGTGTGAAGCAAAAGGAGAGTTTATGTTTCTCTATTTGCATGCTTTGATATGCATGATACATAATGTTTCTGAAAAGTATGGATTTACAATGCAGTCACTTCTGCACATGTCCATTGTATTCACTCTATCAAGTTGGCAATTTTCTTTCAGTAGACCACTTGTTTTACCCTTTTCCTCTTCTTTCATCTACATATAATTATCCAAGTAGTTAAATAGTGGAAATTAGCAATATTTAGCACACAACTGAGATAAATTATTTACTAAAGGATGAACGGTCATCTCCAAGAATAGAACTAATGAAAGGTGGGTTTGATTGACTTCTGAAAAATTCCAGACAAGTAGAGATTACAGATTTCTTCGGGGAACAACATACTACAAATGTTTATGCCATACATATTGCTGATTCACTTAGTTGCACAGCAGAAACTAATGCAACATTGTAAAGTAATTATACTCCAATTAAAAAAAATTTTATGCTAGTATGCTCAGATCAAACACTCAACAGGATAATCCATTTCAGATTGTGACTGAAAGGCTATAAGATAAGTTTAGGCTTTACCATATATCATTTTATCTTCTCTCTCGATGTACCTTTTAGACCTGTCTTACTTTTTAGAGCTAAGAAAACTCTGTCTTCTGTGATGACTCCTCTTTGTCTGTTATGGAATAATAACCATTTATTATTCCATAGTCATATTATCAGGCTGATTTGCTTTCCTGTTTTTTTTTTTAACTTCTTATTTTATTTTGGAGTATAGCCAATTAACAATGTTTGTAGTTAGCAAAGGGAGTCAGCCATCCATATGCATGTATCCATTCTTCCCCAAACTGCCCTCCCATCTGGACTGCCACATAGCATTGAGAAGAGTTCTTTGTGCTATTCAGTAGGACCTTGTTGGTAATCCACTTAAAATACAGTAGAGTATGCATGTCAACCCCAAACTCCCTAACTCTCTCTTCCCCCCATCCTCCCCCCAGCCAATGGTAAGTTTATTCTCTATGTTTGTTTTTGTTTTTATTTGCTAAGTAATGATTTTAATTTAATTGTGTTGCATTTTCTAGTTTTTTAAACCACTGTTCAGCAATAAGTGACTAGTGTTGCTTTACTTCAGCTCATTGAAGTAATGATGCATGTTTGTAGCTGGAGAAAAGTGGAGAAAAGACCCTTCAATTATCCAGCTACCACTCTTTGTACCCACTTGTTAGTATGCTGTGTGTTATATGACTTGTCATTTCAAATGTTAATTTTATTGACTCTTTTCCCTTATTACATATTTTTGGTACAATACCGCATCAGTACCAATAGACAGCTTAGGATCTCTGTCACCTGTTCTCCTTTCTTAATAAGCTTGTTTCCACAAGGATAATTTAGAATTGTTATTTGTCTTTAAACAAAGCCTTTCTTATCAGGAATCAGTATACTCTGCATTGTATTAGCATTATAGCAGTTTACATTCAGACACACATACACCAACACAGAAGTTGAGAATTTAGGCAGTTTCTCCACAAATTTTACATTTCTAAATGTTTATCAGCAACATCCTAACCAGTTTTCAAACAAAACTCACATTTTTCTTAAAATATTCAGGTACTATAATTGAGGTCAAACAAGTCACCTTTTTGTTTAAATCACATGGATAACTGTGCCAACTTTTAACTTCACTTTGAGTGAAACAACTAATTGAGTGAAATTTCCACTGAAAATGTCAGTAAAAAAAAAAATAGTCATAAGCTGATGTTGAGTATCTAAGTCCAAACGAGTTGCTAATTGCCTGAAATTACCAGTAGTTTGGTTATCAAGCCTTGGTGCATTTAGATATAGCCATGGTGAAATTGGACTAAAGAAAAATAAGCATACCTTTAGCATGCCTACCAGTGCACAGTCATATATACTCAGTGAGTCAGAACACTAAAAATTCATACTTTTCTTCAATTTCTCATTTTGTCTCTTGAAATGAGTTTCAGTTCAGTCTTTCAGTCATGTCTGACTCTTTGCAACCCCATGGACTGCAGCGTGCCAGGCTTCTCTGTCCATCATCAATTTCTGGAGCCTACTAAAACTCATGTCCATCCTGTCGGTGATGCCAATCCAAACATCTCATCCTCTGTTGTCCCCTTCTCCTCTCATCTTCAATCTTTCCCAGCATCAGAGTCTTTTCCAGTGAGTTGGTTTTTTGCATCAGGTGACCAAATTACTTGAGTTTCAGCTTCAGCATCAGTCCTTCCAATGAATATCCAGAACTGATTTCCTTTAGGATGGACTGGTTGGATCTCCTTGCAGTCCAAGGTACTCTCAAAAATCCTCCCCAACACCACAGTTCAAAAGCATCAATTCTTCAGCACTCAGCTTTCTTTAAAGTTCAACTCTCACATCCATACATGACTACTGGAAAACCATAGCTTTGACTATATGGACCTTTGTTGGCGAAATAATGTCTCTGCTTTTTAATAAGCTGTCTAGTTTGGTCATAGCTTTTCTTCCAAGGAGCAAGCGTCTTTTAATTTCATGGCTGTAGTCACCATCTTGCAGCCCTCAAAAATAAAGTCTGGCACTGTTTCCATTGTTTCCCCATCTATTTGCCATGAAGTGATGGGACCAGAAGCCATAATCTTAGTTTTTTGAATGTTGAGTTTTAAGCCAACTTTTTTCACTCTCTTCTTTCACTTACATCGAGAGGCTCTTTAGTTCTTCACTTTCTGCCATAAGGGTGGTGTCATCTGCATATCTAAGGTTATTGATATTTCTCCATCAATCCTGATTCCAGCTTGTGATTCATCCAACCCGGCATTTCACATGATGTACTCTGCATATAAGTTAAATAAGCAGGGTGACAATATACAGCCTTGACATACTCCTTTCCCAATTTGGAACCAGTCTGTTGTTTACATTAAGAAAATTTATGCCAATAAAGAATAAATAATGAGTTGAAGGGCAGTTTAGTAGCCCACTTGATTTTAGCAACTGCCACAAATGCCTATTTTGGACATAGAGACAAATTCTAGAGTTATAATACTAAATAAGAACTAGAATAATCTGATAACCCAGAAATGTAATGATTAAATATAAATATTTTCACACATATCATGTTTATGTTGTTAGAACACTCAGTCTATGATAAACAGATGACAACTATGTAGGCACATTAAGAACTGGAAAAAAAATGTTAGTGTTAAATATTTAGAAATGTAAAAGAGTCTGGGAAGTCTTAAAGTCTATGAAACTGTTTAAAAACACCCTGAGGACAAATGCTATCAAAATTATAATGAGAAACAAAATGGATGTTTAGAAATCTAATTTTCTCCTTTGACTGTTGACACCAAGGTAAATGAACCTTATTTCACAGACTTCTATTTCTTAAAAGGCTTTCCAAACATCTACTAAAGAGATCCACTTTGCCATATGGCCAATTGACAATATAATAATTTCATAAAGTTAGCTGTTTCTTCTATGCAGAGAAATCTCAAAAGGGAGATTCTTCTAATTTATCTTTACTTCTAAATAAGTCTAGTTTTTGCATACTGTAGAGTGAGAAGTGTTATTAAATAAAAACAAACTTCTGAATTTCCCCACTATAATTAAAACTTATCTTCTCTGGTCTGACTTGAGTGGATACGTTGAACAGCTGCCTTTTCACTCCTCATATGATACATTCCTAATACTTGAAGATGTGGTTAAAATAACCCTTCCATTTTCTTAGGCTTCTTTCACAGGGGCGATTATCTAAATCTTTCAAAGGAATCATTTTGGATAGCTTATCCTGGTCCTTCTCTGAATACTCCATATAAGCCATACATACTTAAATAATGATTATTCTATATAGAAGACATAATAAAAATCTAACTAATACACAAATATTACATCTCAGCCCTTTCATGCTGTTAATATATCTATATACCTATATAGGGCTTCCCTGGTGGCTCAGTGGTAAAGAATCCACCTGCCATTGTGGGAGATGTGGGTTCAATCCCTGGGTCAAGAAGATCCCCTGGAGAAAGAAATGACAACCCACTCCATTAATGCTTGCCTGAGAAATCTCATGGACAGAGAAGCCTGATGGTCTATAGTTCATGGGATTGCAAAAGAGTCAGACATGACTTAGTGACTAAGCAACAGCATATTTATATAAGAGAAAATGTTCATCATTTTCAATCATATGACCTTTTATTATTAGTGTTTTTTACCTATAACTCCCACAATCCCAAAGCAATTGTTTCCTATACTTACACATAACCAATCAAGAACTATCTTGCACTAATTTCTGTAAGCAGGTATTCCTCCTGAGTTTGCCTTTAATAAACTTTTTCTTGTTTATTTTTTACTCACTTTAGTTTGTCAAAATTGTTTGGAATCCCAGTCTTATCCCACCTCCTCAATCCCCCACACCCACCCACAAAAGCAGACTTCCTTGACTTGTATGAGTTCCTTAGGGAAACTCTTAAACATAATAAATGTATTCAGTAGATCTGCATAGTCACGACTGCCGGGGTCCAGCCCCGGTGGATCCAGGGAATTCGAAGGGTGGACAGCGTTGGCGTGGAAAGACTTGTTTGTTTATTAATGTAAGATTAGATTAAGAAACTATAGTGTAGTAAGAAGATTAAGTGGAGGAAGAGGGCTGAATAGCTTGGTTTACGCGGAAGGCCAATAAAATTCCAGACAAGGAATTTGCGTTGGGCCACCGGCGCCCGCTTGAATATCTAAGGGTGCCTTGCCTTAAGCTCCCTTTCGTGCGGGTCTTAACAGCCAGGGCAAGTAAGTAGACCTGGCGAGCCTCCGCGCCCCAGGTGGAGATTCAGCCTGAAGTTAAAGTAAAGAGCAGAGAGAAGGAAAGGGAGAGAAGAAGAAAGAGAGAGAAAGACATGGGGGGAGCCAGAGTCCCAAGAAACCAGGCCGAGAGACTAGTTCGAGAAACTGGTCCGAGAAACTGGCCCCCGGCCCCTGGCCCCCTCCTTTATTGTTCAGAAGGCCATTTATACTTTTGATAAAACATGGAGATCAATGGATAACACAAAATTATGTAGCGTTCACAACCCAGATTCTTTCCGTATATCATTTTGTATACAAAAGGTCTCAGGTGATTTACATTATCTTTTGGCCAAGAGGCTTGTTAACACTTTTTGGCTCTCTTCCTTAATGAATGTTAATTTTGTTTCCCCTGAAGTGTTTTTCTTTAATCTGCATCTCCTTAAAGCACTAAAGTTACATCTCTATAGAACAAAGGTGCAGTGGGTTATAACAAAGAAGGTACTTAACTCAAAGATCTAATGTTGCTAATACCAGGTCTACTACTTGTTTTTCTATATACCAACTATATCTAAAAATAAAGGATATGAAAATTTGGCAGCAAGCATTGACTCAACAAATGAAACGTTTAATCAGTCCTATTCTAAAGATTTTGACTCCTTGGAATCTCCTACATTCCTAGGATGTTTTAAGCTTCCTGTGCCTCCTGCGGTCAGGAGGCCTCAAACAATCACACGCGCAGCTGTACGAGTCCTGCAGGCAGGCTAGAAAGCCATCAGAGGGTTTTTTTGGATTGAAACACTCTTTCAAATGCAGAAGACTAAAGCCCTGAATTGACTTTTTCCAGAAAATGTCAGAAGAGTGGAAAAGCAGAGCACAAAAACCGGCAGATTTTTGTTGGGGTACATGCTTAGGAATTTCCAGAGGGGCCCCTGAAGTCTGAGCACGCCTTGCATATGTCAGCTTCCTTCCTCATGACCTTGTCACGGGAGGGATTCCTCACAGTGGCTCCCGGCACACGACACTAAGACATTTAACATTTTCCAAACCTCTGCCCCTTAGTCACAACCTATAATACCCAGAGCCTTGTTTCTATATGTTCTTACATGATTCTTGAGGAGTGTCCAGTGATGTTCAAAGAATGGAAGGCAACAGTACAGAATTAAACTGAAGTTGGACCTACGATGTGTCCTTCTAGAACTCATTGTGCCTCAAAGTGGATACTGTCTATAAGTGTGTTTCCCCTGGAGTACAGCCTGGAAAAACACATGTGACTGGGAAGGAACAGTAGTGGAGCTAGAAAATACAGCAATTCAATACATGGGAAGGGAGAAGGAATGGAGTAGGGGAAGAAGTATCCAGGATAGGTGATCTTACCTTAACCCTTACTCTCTGGGGGTGCAGAAAGTTTTATGCTTGCTGTAACAACAACAACAACAATAATGCAACTCTTTAGGTCAACTCTTTCTCTTGGGCAAGCGGAAGAGAATGCAGAAGAAAAACTTAATGAGACTTTCCGTTCAGTTCACTTCAGTTCAGTCGCTCGGTCATGTCCGACTCTTTGCGACCACATGAATTGCAGCACGCCAGGCCTCCCTGTCCGTCACCAACTCCCGGAGTTCACTCAGACTCACTTCCATTGAGTCAGTGATGCCATACAGCCATCTCATCCTCTGTTGTCCCCTTCTCCTCCTGCCCCCAATCCTTCCCAGCGTCAGAGTCTTTTCCAATGAGTCAACTCTTCACATGAGACTTTACCCTCTATAAATCATAGGTTTTACATATTCCTAAGACATAGAATGAAAAAAATAGGCTAAATTATTCCTTTATTAATCTATTTTCTCCTAGGATTTTCACTTACTCTTTCTTCCTTAAATTACTGGCATTCCTACTTCAGAACTGTCTCTGTCCCTGGGCAGTTCCTGTCATAAATATATCCTTCCACCTCAGCTCAGATATTCTGGGACTCCAGCCAACTGGCAATGTCCCTTCTATCAATAATTGGAATGTTGAATGTCTTTAATTATACAACACTTAGAAGCTACAAATATTAACATGAGTAATTAATTTGGACTGTGGACCCAACTGATGGCACCTACTATATCATTAACATTTAATATGAAGTTATGATAAACCAATGTCCTATGTCAATGTAAATTTGTGCTAAAACTTAAAATAGATTATACCAAGCATTAAGGGTTTGGAGAGAGTAAAGAACTTACTAATCGAAAACATGCTTGGTATTTCAGTTTCCCTAGTATAAATGTAGGTCAAGTTAATTTTCAGTTTTAAGCACTTGAATTTATGTGGGACAGAGAACAGCTGGAGTCTGGCATTGAAATTTTATTTTATTTATTTATAATTTATATTATATGTATTTCTAAAAAGGATTAGAAGCAGCTGACACTAAATTTGAGACGTGCTATCATCTATTATTACTGAAATGTTTCATTCAAATATTTTTAAAGAGATTCTGTATATTTGCACCATATCTACTTTTTCTTAAATATCCCCAAATAACTAGGCTGAAAAATAGTTTTATCTTTTTTATAGGAGTATTTAGTGACAATGAGTATTGCTGAAACGAGCAAATCTTTATTCTAAGGAATATATAGGTGACAGAATATTTTTCCCATCAAGCTAGTATGTCCCTATCATCTTCCTTTTTAACTCTCTCCAACAGTATAATGTGATTAAACAAAGAAAAACAGAGTTTGCTTCATTAGAGGTAGATGAAACTGTTATATAATGTTGTCTTTTATTCTCATTCATCAAAGGTACTCTTTGAAAACATTTCTTCACATTAGCTGTTAGAATCAATTACCAAGGCCAAATTCATGATTGTTAATGAGCCTGGATTGAATTAATAGTTATAAGCATTATAGCTGATATGAATAAAAACAATGAAAATAGGTGCAGTTTTATAGACAAGAGTGGTTAGGCTGGAAGAAGAAGGAAACACAAGAAAAAATGAAAAAAAATCTTGGCTAGACAATGAGCTGGATGTTTTTTCACAAGTTAACTTATTAAATCCTCAAAATTCTAAAGTAAATAATATCATCCCCACTTTGCAGGTAAGAAAACTAAGGTTCAGAGAAGTGCCCACAGTTAATTAGTGGCATAGTTCACACTGAAATTGAAATCTGAGCCCCCAAACTGATCATTTTCTATATCTCACCACTCTGGTAAAGGGAGTCGCTGCTGCTGCTAAGTCGCGCCAGTCGTGTCCGATTCTGTGCGACCCCATAGATGGCAGCCCATCAGGCTCCTCTGTCCCTGGGATTCTCTGGGCAAGAGCCATTTCCTTCTCTAATGCGTGAAAGTGAAATCACTCAGTCGTGTCTGACTCTTAGCGACCCCATGGACTGTAGCCTACCAGGCTCCTCCGGGAGTACATAATGAAAATTGAGGCACAAAAACAGAAACTAATTTCCAATAGAGTAGCTACTCATTCCTCTATCCACTATTCTTCTATTTTGACAGAACAATGTAACAAAATAATACAGCTTCTTTATTCTGTTCCAAAATATATTTACAGAGTTGAACTATTTCAAAATAAATTATATTTGTAAAAATGGATACAGCTTTTTGCTTTCCTGGATTTAGAAATAAGGAACAGAAAAATAAATTCTAAGGATCAAGCCTTAGAAGTATTATTTCTAATCATTAAATACCATTAGTATTCCAAGCCCCTAAATTTAGCCTGTGTTTATAATCTAATCATTTATAATACCACATAAACTCTTGAGATTTTATTCGAAAAATTAAATTAAAGGAAAACATTGTTAGGTTATACTATACATGATTAAACATTTGAGCTGACTTATCTGTAGCATTAATATTCTAGCATCAACGGACAATCAACTAAAGGTTTTTATTGGCCCCGTACGTTGGTGGACAGCTTGATGGATCTGGTCAATAATTAGTAGATTTTACAACCAAAACATGGTTTGTTTTGGTTGTAATGTAAAACATGTAATAAACATTTTAATATTTAACATTTTTTTGAAAGTAGGTATACCCAGCCTTGAAAACAACTATTATAATATCCTATTGTTCTCTCTAGTACCACATTTTTTTTCCCTTCATGATCAAACTTCTCAAATGGTATACATAAACTTACTCCTTTTTCTGTGTAATGTCCCTATATATAACTCTTCAACTTTTACCTTGCTCCACCTCATTAGGACAACTACTTTCTCAGTATTCACCACTAACTTCTTAAAAATCCACATTCTCTCCTCACAGCACATTGTTAACCATCACCTTTATATGAAACGTTTTCTTCCTTTGGCATCTGTAACAGTATCCTTATTCTCTTCCTTTCTCCCCACATAATTATTCTTTATTTACTTCATTGGTTATTCTTAACTTCTACATGTCTCTCTGGACTTAGTTTTTAATGCCTCTGTCCTTTTTTCACTCTTTACCTTAGAAATTTCATTCGATTTTGTGGATTCTATCATATCTGTGTTGATGACAGTAAAGCTAGATCTTCAGGTAATATACAGTCTCATATGTCTTACTAAAATGTTTACATGGCTAATAATCATTAATATAAATTCTTTTATTCCAAAACAGAGCTCATCATATTTTTCCTCATAAATGTCCCTTTCCTGTCTCTCTCTGTCTCTCTCTCATAACATTTTTCCATCTATAATTCATCACTTTACCCATTTTATCAGGACAGTCACCAACTCCTATGAAGTTCTTCCTTTTCCACTTTTCTTATGCCTTTAGGCCACAGCTAGAGTGACACACAAAACTACCACCAGCATTTTCCATTGTGTCAGAGTCTCACTAAATCCAAATCCCATGCTTCCACTATACTACCACTGTTATCCCAGATCACTGCATATTGACCACCTCCCTTTGCCAAGCCTCTTCCCTAAAATTTTAGTTACAAGCATTTAGAATTTTAGACTTAGCACTTATGTCCTTCAAAGACTCAATTTTTATCAAGAGTCTTCTCCATCACCACAATTCAAAAGCATCAGTTCTTCAGTGCTCAGCCTTCAAGCCTAGATCCTATTATCTATCACTTCAATTTGCCAGTTTCCTCATCTTTTATATTCATTGTCCTTATGCAGCATCCACACAGTAAATTCCAAGAGCTATATCAACCCCAAAGTCCACATCTTTAGCTCTACTATATCGAACTCATAGATGTTGTTAGAGAAAAGCATAAATTGGCCTAATGCAAATTCTTGGTCTCTAAACCCAGCTTGCTTTCAATGCCATCCAGTGATCCTCTTGTCTCTTTTTTAGCCTATTCCGAATCTGATTGTCTCTCCTACGATCACCATGCCTCTGCCTTGTAGTCTGTTTAGACAGTCTCACATCCTGCCAAATTTCTTTAAAGAATTGTTTACATTCACTGGTCCAATGTCCACACCTCTTGTTGACTCTGCAACTTACTATAAATCTTGTTTCCACTCCTCTGATCCACTGGAATTTCCAGAGTCTACAATGACCAATTTATTGTTAACTCCAATGGTGATATTGATCTCTGTCTTACTGAAATGCCTCTTTGCCTTTTGGTTTCTAAGACACCATTCTGCTTTTCTTCCTATCTATTTAGGTACTTCTTAATAGTCTTTTTTTGGTGGTAACTCTATTTCCTTTAAAGTCCTTAAAATATTGGTCTTTTTTAGTTTCCTACCCTCAGCCTTTGACTTTTCTCATTTTACACTCTCTTCTCCATGTGTCTCATTTTACACTCTCTTCTCCATGTGATCTATTCCTATATGCTAAATATGTCACAAAGGTCCATATGGTCAAACTATGGTTTTTCCAGTAGTCATGTATAGATGTGAGAGTTGGAACATAAAGAATGCTGAAGAATCGATGCTTTCAAATTGTGGTGCTGGAGGAGACTCTTGAATCCCTTGGACACCAAGGAGATCAAACCAGTCAATCCTCAAGGAAATCAACCCTGAATATTCATTGGAAGGTCTGAAGCTGCAGCTCTAATACTTTGGCCACCTGATGCAAAGAGTCGACTCATTGGAAAAGACCCTGATGTTAGGAAAGCTTGAGGGAAAGAGGACAAGGGGGTGACAGAGGATGAGATGGTTGGATAGCATCACTGAGTCAATGGAAATGAGTTTGAGCAAACCCTGAGAGATAGTGAAGGACAGGAAAGCCTAGTGTGCTGCAGTGTGTGGGGTCACAAAAAGTTGGACATGACAGTGACTGAACAACAATATATCATAAACTTCATCCTCAATCCAGACTTCCTTTCTAAACTATTAGATATCTCGACTTGAACTTCTCTCAGGCTACTCAAATTCAGTATCACCCAAACTGAATTTATCAACCTCCAACTCCAACCTCAAAGTGGTTGCAACAGTTCCTCCCCCTTTGCTTCTATTCTCAGTAAATGGCCTCAAGCAACCAAATGCCCTAACTCAGAAACCTAGATGTCAGACTTGACTCCTTTTTTTGAACTTCTTGTCATTCACTAGAATGGTCAGGCCCTTCACAATTCTGCTGTTGTAAATAGACTTCTGTGCCTGAAATGCTCTCCCTTCTTTCTTTTTACTTAAGACATTTCTTACTTATCCCACTCAGATTAACTTTTTCAGATTTGATATTAATTGCCCTTCCAAGCTTCCCTGGTGGCTCAGAGGTTAAAGCGTCTGCCTGCAAAGCGGGAGATGTGGGTTTGATCCCTGGGTTGGGAAGATCCCTTGGAGAAGGAAATGGCAACCCACTCCAGTATTCTTGCCTGGAGAATCCCATGGATGGAGGAGCCTGGTGGGCTACAGTCCACGGGGTCTCAAAGAGTCGGACACAACTGAGCGACTTCACTTCACTTCACTTCACTTCTTCCAAGATTTCACTCTTCTGCTTCCATAACAGCCTATTCACAACTCTGCTGTGATAATTGCTCCATTATTTCATTCGCTTCTCTGTATCCCTCTTAAGACTTTAAGCAATATGAAGGTAGAGGCTCTGCTTTGGTTGTGTTAGTATCCATGCATTTCATACAGTACATTGGTACTTTAAACTTTATTGAATATTTTTTAAAAATCTTAATTAAATGAGGAGGGCAGACAGAAATAAAAACTAGACAAGAATGTCAAAGAGGTTTTGGAGAGAAAATATAAAAAATGCCCAATCTATAGAAAATGGAGGTAATTTTTCTCAACTTTAACACTTTTTAATCATTTTTCATCTAGTTATTTAAAAATACAGTGTTCCTTTTAAGATTATCAGAAACATTTTAAAAAGAAAATAATGGTATCATTATTCTTTTTCATTATTTTAAAATATTGTTTAGCAGGGACTTCTCTGGTGGGCAAGTGATTAAGACGTCATGCTTCCATTGCTGGGGGCAACAGGCTCCATCCCTGGTCAGGGAACTAAGGTTTGGCCTGCTGCCCAGTGAGGAAAGAAAGTTTTATAATAAAAAGTTATAAAGAATATTATTGCAAATTCCTGTGTATTCATGACTATTATATCTCAAGAACTCTTAGAGACTTCCCAACCTTTCTCACATAGTTTGCATTCCCATGAATATGTTTTTTTGATTGATTTTATTTTTATTTATTTTTTAAAATATAAATTTATTTATTTTCTTTTATTTATTTATTTTTTTTAATGGTATGAAAATGTTTTTTATTTCTGAGTACAAAGCGACACACTATTAAGACTATGAAAAACAGGCCAGAGGCTGTGAAGCACAGAGAAGACTCTCTGGCCTGGTGCCCGGGGCTCCAGTGCAGTGCTGGTGAGGCACTGGGGCTGCAGCAGGCTCAGGCCGCTTACAGGGCACGTGAGGCCGGCCAACCGCCAGCCCCATCTGGGGGGTCTGGGCACTGAGGACTGAGTGCCCAATTTATTGATTTTAATTGGAGGTTAATTACTTTACAATTTTAACTTAATCCTCAAAAACACTTTTGGGCCAACTAAGATCTGTTCTTCTTTAAAATTAAGTTGTTTTTTTCTCTGTAAACTATTTCATAGTAATAGAAAACAAGTGGTCAACAACTACCTTTTCTCTACATAACCCTCCTATATTTTCTTGTACACTACAACTATATTATCCTTTACTCTTCTCCAGGCAGAGTAACCATAATTGTGTTAGGGCTGAGTCTCCATCTTGTTGATTATTTTGGTATATTTTCAGGAGAGTCCCTCCAGTTTTTCCAAGTCTTAAATCAAATAGAATGCTAATTCCAAAAAGCAAAGAACTAAAAACCCACTTTATAGTGATAAGAGATATCCAACTAAGAGGATGAGAACCTGCATTTCAATGAAGCACCAGGAATGCCTTTGTCTTTTCCAATCCTCTACTCAGGACTATACAAATGCAATGTCTTTTCTTTTTTCCTTATTAATTCCAGTCTGAAAATGAGAGTGTTCAGGGGTTAAAAAAACAGTAATGAATTAACCACAATATACAACATCTAGCTCTTTATCAATGCCACTGCTCTTCACAGCCAGATGTCATGTGAAGACAAGGTTAATATTAAGTAATTTCTACAAGCTGATTATCTCCTTACACGTGACTTTTCACAAAGAAGTCTGTTAACCAACCCAAAGATTTTGACAAAATCGTTTCCAATTAATTGATATTATACTCTACTTTTTCTCAAGACTTTTCTCCTCAGGTTTATACTCTATGATCACAAGGAAGAACAATGTCCTAGCGTTTTTTGATCACAGAGTGTAAGCCTGAAAAGTGAACCTGAAAAGAAAAGGACCAAAAAAGTGAGGAGGTGGCCTGTAATTACTAAATGTCCCCTTTCACCACCATGGCCACCATCTGCTCAACAAAGGCTGAAAAAAATAGATGCTATAGACCAAGGGTCCCTAACCCCAGGGCCAGAGACTGGTACCATAGAGGCTTATTAGTAACCAGGCGGCACAGGAGGAGGTGAGTGGCAGGCGAGCAAGTAAAGCTTCAACTGCTGCTCCCTGTTGCTTGCATTACCACCTGAAACATCTCCCCCTACTTCCCACCCCCACCGGCCATGGAAAAATTGTCTTCCACTAAATCTGTTCCTGATGACAAAAAGTCTGGGGTCTGCTGCCATAGACAGAAGACAGTATATTAGACTAGGCTAGTATGCTCAGCTAAGCTACAAAAGAGAGCAAAGATTATTTTGGCCTTGAACTCATGTGTTTTTTCTCTACCTTTGCTCTTCTAGGCTCTGCCCATACAGTGCCTAGGCCTCCACTTTCTTTATATTATTCCCTCAACTGAGCAGGTTCCCCACTAAAATATATTTGGCTGGAGTAATCACTTATATTCTGTATATTTCTCCTGTTTCTCACTAGCAACCCTCACCTATTATTGTATTCTTTTCTCTCAAGGATTTGCTAGATGATTGAAATTGATCTGACAAAATAACCCGTATTAAGCCATTAATAGATGAACAAATCCTAATGAATTTCTGCTTTGAGGTAGTAAGTTAGGACTGTGATGAGAGCCTCTCACATCTTAACCTCAAAGTGTGATACTTTCAGAGTTTATGGAAGACTTCTGAGAGATAGATTTATGGTCTTCTCCAGTAGTCTTTGGGCTTCCCCCATGGCTCAGTGGTAAAGAATCCCCCTGCAATGCTGGGGATGTGGGTTTAATCCCTGGATCAGGAAGATGAACTGAAGGAGGAAATGGCAACCCACCACAGTATTCTTGCCTGGGAAATCCTATGGACAGAGGAAACTGGTGGGCTACAGTCCATGTGGTCACAAAGAGTTGAACATAACTGAGTATGCATGCCAGTACTTTTTAAATCATCCTGCAGAAGCCCAGAATCTCTTGAGCTTCTTTGAAGATTGATAGCAACCACACAGTTTCCTTTTTCTCTCATTTTATTCTTACCTATCAAACGCCATTCCTCATCACATACAATCAGTGAATGTAAAGAACCTCTATAATTTACCCAAATGCTGCCTGGAGATATATCCTGCTTTCTTTCCCTCCCTAATATTGTGATTCTCCCTGTTTGGCAAGTAATTAAGTGCCAGACGAATAGGCCTATGTTATTCATTATGTATATACTCAAGAGGCCTCTGAAATTGGCTTTTAAAAATATATAAACTGAAAGAATAAGTAAACCAGTAAAAGGATCACATTGGTTAGCACTTAGGGGCAAATGGACACTCTAGGTTCAGTGTCTCTTTCCATCCTACATTCATGGCAATATCCAATTAGTGCTTGTGCATTACAAGGAAAGGCCAATGAGGATGTGCCTAGCCAGGCCTCTGCACAGCCCTGGTAGAGACACATTCACTTCTACAATAATCAAATCATTAGGCTACATTCTGTGACTTACACATGTGCTAAAAATGGCATTTTGAAATGTTAATACTATGGATAAATCCAAACCCATTTGTGAATGCTCATATTCTCAATTGAAAGCACTGAAGTACAAAGTATGCTTAGTATGCTTAGTATGTTATTTTCCATAAACACAATTCTGTAAGCTCTTTTTGTTTAAATCAACAAAATCCATTTTATCCTTGATGTTTATTAACTCAAGTGATAGATGGGAAAGGGAAAGGTTTTTTTTATATTTTTAATTTTTATTGTTATTCAGTCTCTCTAAGTCGTATTTGACTCTTAGTGACCCCAAGGACTATAGCATGCCAGGCTTCCCTATCCTTCACTATCTCCTGGAGTTTGCTCAAACTCATGTCCATTGAACTGGTGATGCCATCCAACCATCTCATCCTCTGTTGTCCCTTTCTCCTCCTTCCTTCAATCTTTCCCAGCATCAGGATCTTTTCCAATGAGTCGGCTTTTGGCATCAGGTGGCCAGAGTACTGGAGCTTCAGCATCAGTCCTTCCAGTGAATATTCAGGGTGGATTTCTTTGAGGATTGACTGGTTTGATTTCCTTGCAGTCCAGGAGACTCTCAAGAGTATTCTCCAGCACCACAATTTGAAAGCATCCATTCTTCAGTGCTCAACCTTCTTTATGGTCCAACTCTCATATCTGTACATGTCTACTGGGAAAACCATAGCTTTGATTATACAAATCTTTGTTGGCAAAGTAACATCTCTGCTTTTTAATACACTGTCTAGGTTTGTCTAGGGCTTCCCAGGTGGCACTAGTGGTAAAGAACCCACCTGCCAATGCAGGAGACATAAGAGACGCAGGTTCGACCCCTGGGTTGGGAAGATCCCCTGGAGAAAGAAATGGCAGCCCACTCCAGTATTCTTGTCTGGGAAATCCCATGGATAGAAGAGCCTGGCAGGCTACAGTCCAGGGGGTTGCAAAGAGTTGGACATGACTGAAGCGACTTAACACACATAAGTTTGTCATAGCTTTCCTTCCAAGGAGATGTTTTATTACCTCACCTCAAAATTTTCTAGCTTAAGTTCTGGTTTGTCAACACCTATATTAGAAATTCTAAAATGAAAAGTCATACAAATCATCAAAACTGGATTTTTTTAAGGAAAAATACTTGGTAGCATTAAGCACAATAATTTCTTTTAGTATTGAGTTAGGCTTAT
Source organism: Capra hircus (assembly GCF_001704415.2). Taxonomy (NCBI): domain Eukaryota; kingdom Metazoa; phylum Chordata; class Mammalia; order Artiodactyla; family Bovidae; genus Capra; species Capra hircus. The sequence goes on along the minus strand of NW_017189641.1, from coordinate 270,563 downwards.
TTTATAGACTATCATCCATTGTGTTCAAAATTTCTTATGTTTTTATACTTGACATGAATCACTATTAGTTCCCCATCTCTCCTTCTATCTCTAGGTCTCTTTTCTCCCTCATAACTCATACCTACACAATCATTTACAGTCTACATTATCAGAGACTAAATGATAATTCATTGCAGCTGCTGTAATCGATGCCACTTATTTTTTTTTTTCTGAGTCTTTGGAATCAACTAGTAGTGCTAGAATCCTTCTCACCTATCTGTCTTAATTACTGACCAAGCACTGCATCAGAAATTGCAGTTAATAATCACACAGAAAAGGAGAAGGTATCAAGTCTCTTGGGAGAGGGAGAATGAATAGGCAAAGATGATGAAACATATTTCCCTTGCCTTTTAGCTGATATTTGTATTTAAATGAACAGCTTTATATAGGCAAGTCATGGGCTTTCACCTGATATCTGGAGTGCATTTTGCAGCAGTGCATTTTGCAGCAGCATTTCTCAGAATCTGGAAAAAGGAATAATATATCACTGCAGTAACAATGAAAATGCTAATGCTCACGTAAGTAAAGTTTTTCTTCTCTGAATGGGATATACTAACTCAGGCTATGCAGAATCATTTACTGATGCATGCACTGATTGAAATTCAAATATGATTTAAAATTAATAATCTGTTCAACAATCCTGGGGAAGATTATAGCCATGAAGGCAAATGTTACTGTCTCCCTTGAAGAAATATTCTCACAATCAATAAATTCTCTTAAAGCTGCAATTGAAATTAGAAGTCTGGTGTAAGCTTTCATTTGACAAATACTTTACAAAACATACAAATTGTCTGGCTCAACCTTTTATCTCAATAAATTGAGTGCATACAAATATGTATTCAAAGAATTTCTCTATTTGGGTAATAGATGAGGTTCAAGCTTTCCTTTTAGTTGGCTGCTTTGCATATCCAGCCTGGGCTTCCTTAGTGGCTCAGATGGTAAAGAATCTGCCTGCAATACAGGAGACATGAGTTTGATCCCTGAGTCAGGGAGATCCCCTGGAGAAGGGAATGACAACCCACTGCAGTGTTCTTGCCTGGAAAACTCCAGGGACGGAGGAGCCTGATGGGCTACAGTCCATGGGGTTGCAGAAAGTCAGGCATGACTGAATGAGAATTTGGATATTCAGCCTAGCAGAATGCTGTGGTCTTAGATGGAAAATTTTGGGGGGAGTAGATATAATGCTTAATTGGTTTCTAGATTTTACTTATTGTTTTCATGACTATAGTCCCTGGGCTGATTTGACTTTTATTTCCTGCAGCTCTGGAGGGTAGGCTTTATTTGTAATTTGAGAAAACAAAGCTAGAGGAATGAAAGTGGCAGTATAAGAATTCAATTTGAAGCTTGTGATTTCCTTTGAAAATTGACACTTTTGTTAACAAGTATTTATTGAATACATGATGCAGATTGGGCTTTTTAAAAACTGTGTAATTAAGATGTGGAATATTTTCTTCTTTTGCCAATGTATAGAGTGTAAATTAGCAGGCACTGTGCAGTTTAGTGATTTTCTTCTATTACCCAGCAAGTAGAGGAAAAGAGATAGGAGTTAGGGGCTGTGAATGAACTAGGCAGCCCTATTTTAAATCTAGTATTTCCTCTGGTAGCGCTCTGCTTCTCACTTCAAAGTCCACTCATGGCTTATATTTGTGAGACAGAAATAAAAAATGGACCTAAGGATAAAGTAGTTCACAAACCAGAATCCCTTACTTCTGAATGTACCTAAAAGCACAGTTTACAGTTTAGTGTAACCAGATACAAAGGTATAGAGAGAGGTAAATAAAGTAGTACATTATTGATCACTTAAGGCAGTCATAAAAAGGGATGCATTTTCATTAACAGTGGGTTGAATCATTAGAAAACATAAAGCTACTCAGTTCATATTCAGTGCTTGCTCTGCTCTGTGAAGTGAATAATATGGGGATGAGTAGATTGCTGTGAAATAAGTTTCCAATTGTGAGTTTATTTTTCTTGTGAACAGAAACCATGAGCTCAAAACTTCAGAGGTACTTAATTTTGATCAACTTTTTAGCAGTAAAATGTTTTGAGTGAGCTCAAAGATTTCACGTTTTAAAAGTCCAATAACTTTCTTTTTTTGTTGTTTTAAATTTATTTATTTTAATAGGAGGTTAATTACTTTATATTGTATTGGTTTTGCCATACATCAACATGAATCTGCCACAGGTATACACGTGTTCCCCATCCTGAACCCCCCTCCCTCCTCCCTCCCCGTGCCATCCCTCTGGGTCGTCTCAGTGCACCAGCCCTAAGCATACAGTATCATGCATCAAACCTGGACTGGCAATTCGTTTCACAGATGATATTAGACATGTTTCAATGTCATTCTACCAAATCATCCCACCCTCTCCCTCTCCCTCTGAGTCCAAAAGACTGTTCCATACATCTGTGTCTCTTTTGCTTTCTCACATAAGGGTTATCATTACCATCTTTCTAAATTCCATATATATGTGTTAGTATGCTGTATTGGTATTTTTCTTTCTGGCTTACTTCACTCTGTATAATATGCTCCAGTTTCATCCACTTCATTAAGACTGATTAAAATGTATTCTTTTTAATGGCTGAGGAATACTCCATTGTGTATATGTACCAGAGCTTTCTTATCCATTCATCTGCTGATGGACATCTAGGCTGCTTCCATGTCCTGGTTATTATAAACAGTGCTGTGATGAACACTTGGGTACACATATCTCTTTCAATTCTGGTTTCCTCAGTGTGTATGCCCAGAAGTGGGATTGCTGGGTCATAAGGCAGTTCTATTTCCAGTTTTTAAAGGAATCTCCACACTGTTCGCCATAGTTGCTGGACTAGTTTGTATTCCCACCAACAGTGGAAGAGGGCTCCCTTTTCTCAACACCCTCTCCAGCATTTATTGCTTATAGACTTTTAGATCGAAGCCATTCTGACTGGCGTCAAATGATACCTCACTGTGGTTTTAATTTGCATTTCTCTGATAATGAGTGATGTTGAGCATCTTTTTACTTGTTTGCTAGCCATCTGTATGTCTTCTTTGGAGAAATGTCTATTTAGTTCTTTGGCCCATTTTTAATTGGGTCGTTTATTTTTCTGGATTCGAGCTGCAGGAGTTGCTTGTATATTTTTGAGATTAGTTGTTTGTCAGTTGCTTCATTTGCTATTATTTTCTCCCATTCAGAAGGCTTTCTTTTCACCTTGCTTAGAGTTTCTGTTGTTGTGCAGAAGCTTTTAAGTTTAATTAGGTCCCATTTGTTTATTTTTGCTTTTATTTCCAATATTCTGGGAGGTAGGTCATAGAGGATCCTGTTGTGATGTATGTCGAAGAGTGTTTTGCCTATGTTTTCCTCTAAGAGTTTTATAGTTTCTGGTCTTATGTTTAGATCTTTAATCCATTTTGAGTTTATTTTTGTGTATGGTGTTAGAAAGTGTTCCAGTTTCATTCTTTTACATGTGGTTGACCAGTTTTCCCAGCACCACTTGTTAAAGAGATTGTGTTTAATCCATTGTATATTCTTGCCTCCTTTGTCAAAGATAAGGTGTCCATAGGTGTGTGGATTTATCTCCGGACTTTCTATTTTGTTCCATTGATCTACATTTCTGTCTTTGTGCCAGTACCATACTGTCTTGATGACTGGCTTTGTAGTAGAACCTGAAGTCAGGCAGGTTGATTCCTCCAGTTCCATTCTTCTTTCTCAAGATTACTTTGGCTATCTAAGCGTTTTTGTATTTCCATACAAATTGTGAAATTCTTTGTTCTAGCTCTGTGAAAAATACCGTTGGTAGCTTGATAGGGATTGCATTGAATCTGTAAATTGCTTTGGGTAGTATCCTGATTTTCCCTATATTGATTCTTCTGATCCATGAACATGGTATTTTTCTCCATCTATTAGTGTCCTCTTTGATTTATTTCATTAGTGTTTTATAATTTTCTATATATAGGTCTTTAGTTTCTTTAGGTAGATATATTCCTAAGTATTTTATTCTTTTCATTGCAATGGTGAATGGAATTTTTTCCTTAATTTCTCTTTCTGTTTTCTCATTATTAGTGTATAGGAATGCAAGGGGTTTCTGTGTGTTGATTTTATATCCTGCAACTTTACTATATTCATTGACTAGCTCTAGTAATTTTCTGGTGGAATCTTTAAGTTTTTCTATGTAGAAGATAATGTCATCTGCAAACAGTGAGAGTTTTACTTCTTCTTTTCCAATTTGGATTCCTTTTATTTCTTTTTCTGCTCTGATTGTTGTGGCCAAAACTTCCATACAATTTTGAATAGTAGTGTTGAAAGTCGACATACTTGTCTTGTTCCTGACTTTAGGGGAAGTGCTTTCAATTGTTCACCATTGAGGATAATGTTTGCTGTGGGTTTGTCATATATAGCTTTTATTATGTTAAGGAATGTTCCTTCTATTCCTGCTTTCTGGAGAGTTTTTATCATAAATGGATGTTGAATTTTGTCAAAGGCTTTCTCTGCATCTATGGAGATAATCATATGGCTTTTATTTTTCAATTTGTTAATGTGGTGAATTACATTGTTTGATTTGTGGATATTGAAGAATCCTTGCATCCCTGGGATAAAGCCCACTTGGTCATGGTGTATGATCTTTTCAATGTGTTGTTGGATTCTGATTGGTAAAATTTTGTTAAGGATTTTTGCATCTATGTTCATCAGTGATATTGGCCTGTAGTTTTCTTTTTTTGTGTGGCATCTTTGTCAGGTTTTGGTATTAGGGTGATGGTGGCCTCATAGAATGAGTTTGGAAGTTTTCCTTCCTCTGCAATTTTCTGGAAGAGTTTGAGTAGCATAGGTGTTAGCTCTTCTCTAAATTTTTGGTAGAATTCAGCTGTGAAGCCGTCTGGACCTGGGCTTTGGTTTGCTGGAAGATTTCTGATTACAGTTTCAATTTCTGTGCTTGTGATGGGTCTGTTAAGATTTTCTATTTCTTCCTGGTTCCGTTTTGGAAAGTTGTACTTTTCTAAGAATTTGTCCATTTCTTCCACGTTGTCCATTTTATTGACATATAATTGCTGATAGTAGTCTCTTAGGATCCTTTGTATTTCTGTGTTGTCTGTTGTGATCTCTCCATTTTCATTTCTAATTTTATTGATTTGATTTTTCTCCCTTTGTTTCTTGATGAGTCTGGCTAATGGTTTGTCAATTTTATTTATCCTTTCAAAGAACCAGCTTTTGGCTTAGAGAATTCAGTACCACCTAACCAGCTTTCCAACAAATGGTAAAGGATACTCTCTAGACAGGAAACACAGAAAGCGTGTATAAACTCAAACCAAAAACAAAACAGTAAATGGCATCGGGATCATACTTATAAATAATTACCTTAAACTTAAATGGGTTGAATGCCCCAGCCAAAAGGCAAAGACTGGCTGAATGGATACAAAAAGTAGATCCCAATATTTGTTGTCTATAAGAGACCCACCTCACAACAGGGGACACATACAGACTGAAAATGAAGGGCTGGAAAAAGATTTTCCATGCAAATAGAGACCAAAAGAAATCAGGAGTAGCAATACTCATATCAGATAAAATAGACTTTAAAACAAAGGCTGTGAAAAGAGACAAAGAAGGACGCTACATAATGATCAAAGGATCAATCCAAAAAGAATATGTAACAATTATAAATATATATGCACCCAACATAGGAGCACCACAATATGTAAAACAAATGCTAACAAGTTTAAAAGGGGAAATTAACAATAACACAATAATAGTGGGAGACTTTAATACCCCACTTACAACTATGGATAGATCAACTAAACAGAAAATTAACAAAGAAACACAAACTTTAAATGATACAATAGACCAGTTAGACCTAATTGATATCTATAGGACATTTCACACAAAAACAATGAATTTCACCTTTTTCTCAAGTGCTCACGGAACCTTTTCCAGGATAGATCACATCCTGGGCCATAAATCTAGCCTTGGTATATTCAAAAAAAATGAAATCATTCCAAGCATCTTTTCTGACCACAATGCAGTAAGATTAGATGTCAATTACAGGAGAAAAACTATTAAAAAAATCCAACATATGGAGACTGAACAACACGCCACTGAATAACCAACAAATCACAGAAGAAATCAAAATAGAAATGAAAATATGCATAGAAACGAATGAAAATGAAAACACAACAATCCAAAACCTGTGGGACACTCTAAAAGCAATGCTAAGAGGAAAGTTCATAGCAATACAGGCATAGCTCAAGAAACAAGAAAAAAGTCAAATAACGTAACTCTACACCTAAAGCAACTAGAAAAGGAAGAAATGAAGAACCCCAAGGTTAGTAGAAGGAAAGAAATCTTAAAAATTAAGGCAGAAATAAGTGCAAAAGAAACAAAAGAAACCATAGCAAAAATAAACAATAACTTTCTAACAATAACTTTGAAGCTCTTAATTCTTCTTACCCATGCATGCTTTCTTCCCTAATGATGTTATGTCCATGATGTACCAGCCACCATTGCTTTCAACCCACCACATTCTCTTTCTTTGAGTTTTCATATCTCCCTCTCCCTGCTCAATGTTTAAATTTGATATCTCCTCATTCAAAGACACTTTGCAATCTGATCTGTAACCTTTGAATTCTGACAGCTTTGAGATGCTTCATTTCCTTTTTTACCCCCTTCTTGAATAATCCTTTTCCTCCTCCTCTCTTCCAGAAAAAAACAAAACAAAACAAAACAAACAAACAAACAAACAAACAAAATATATATATATAATGGGGAAAGGAAAGGTAGATAGGAAGCTCCAATGTTTTATTTCCTTCCCTCTATTTCTGGTAAACCACATATATAGTTGTTGTTGTTGTTTAGTCGCTCGGTCATGTCTGACTCTTTTGTGACCACATGGACTGTAGCCTGCCAGGCTCCTCTGTCCATAGAATTTCTCATCCAAGTGTTGCCTGAGTGAGTTGCCATTTCCTTCTCCAGAGATCCTAAATCAAGGATCAGGCCCGCATCTGTTGCATTGCAGGCAGACTCTTTACTACTGAGTCATACACACACACACACACACACACACACACACACACACACATATATAATATATTATATATAAATAATCTCTATAATATATATATTAGAAATCTCTAACTCTCCTGTCAGTAAGTGTCTATCCTTATGACCATCGTTCCCTTGTTTGTTCTTAGAATTCACATTATTTGTCTTCATATTTCTGCAATAATCCCCTCTAACTCTTAAGTTTTTTTCCCAACTTTTGAAACCCTCTTATCATTTTAATCCATTTTATTATCTGTAATTTCAAGCATTGATGGTATGCTACTCAGGAGTTTTATGACTCCTTTGTCGAAATACTCAATCTAGGCAAAATCATTTGGTTGAAATGAGAACTAATTTTAAAAAAAGAAAATAGAGACGATCACTTAAAATGCTTTTTACTTTTTTTCAGGATAAATTTTGACTGAATCCATGGTTAGGAAGAGAATAATAAAGGTTTTTACAGGTATTACCATAGTCATTGTTTATAGGGGGATTTTATACCATCCAGTTTGAATCAACAAACAATCCCTTATGAAGAAGAACAGCAGCTTGGATAGAATAGGATGAGTATCTATGGCCTTTCTTATTCCTCTTTTGCCTTCTGCTTTTTCTTTATTAGTGGGATTTCTAGTCATTAATAATATTAATAATAGCAATCCTCTCAAGATATAACATCTTATAGTCCAATCAGCCTAGGTCAACTGTCCCCAAATTAGGTAATGAGAAGGCACTGGCAACCCACTCCAGTACTCTTGTCTGGAGAATCCCATGGATGGAGGAGCCTGGTAGGCTACAGTCCATGGGGTCGCTAAGAGTCAGACACGACTGAGTGACTTCACTTTCATTTTTCACTTTCATGCATTGGAGAAGGAAATGGCAACCCACTCCAGTATTCTTGCCAGGGAGAGAGGAGCCTGTTGGGCTGCCGTCTATGCAGTCTCACAGAGCCGGACACGACTTAGTAGCAGCAGCAGCTACTGATAGATCTCAAAGCCTTACCTTGGTGGTTTCCCAGCCATGTAGATAAAGGGTTGAAAGGTTGATATGTAGGTCAGCTTCTCCATCCACACGTTCCTCTCTAAGATTTACAGAGAAGCAAAACGGAGGGGGGTTACATGCAACAATCTGGTTCTGGGGGAACTAATCCTTTAAATTAGCAACTCATGTGTCCCTGCATGCCTGCAACAATCACAAAACTTCAGTTAAATACAAGTGGATCCTCATCAAGTAATGGTTGCCATTTTATTCTTTTTAAAATCCCAAAGAAGAGAAAATAGAATTAGTATGAAGAAAGCTCATTCCTGGAGGTCTTGATTGTTATGATCAAAATAAGATGAAGCAAAGCAAAAGCAACAGATTGCTTTGGACACTGGAAAGACTTTTAATACCCAGTGATTAGGCACTACAAAGGATTTCAAGAGCCCCAATGCAATGGTTTCAGAAAGGGTTGAGAAATACTGGGTAATTGTTTGAAATATGTCAATCAATTACTCAGTCACGTTTCCCAGGACTCATTAAATAGACAAGCAGGATGGAATTATGCCATTCTTATTAAGCCACTCAACTGGAAACTGGCAAAACAAAGGATAGGCCAGCAATAGATACCTACAGCAACCCTCCACCCTTTTCTTTGCATCTTCATTCAGAACGTGAAAGCTGATAAAATGAATAAAATATTGCAGATTGGCAGCAAGCCATAGTGGAAGAAACATGCTCAGTCAGTTCCTTCACTCAGTTGTGTCCAACTCTTTGTAACCCCATGGACTTCACTATGCCAGGCTTCCCTGTCCATCACCAACTCCGGGAGCCTACACAAACTCATGTCCATTCCATTGGTGAAACATCCAACCATCTCATCCTCTGTCATCCCCATCTCCTAATGCCTTCAATCTTTCCCAGCATCAGGGTCTTTTCCAATGAGTCAGTTCTTTGCATCAGCTGGTCAAACTCTGAAGTTTCAGCTTCAGCATCAGTGCTTCCAATGAATATTTAAGACTGATTTCCTTTAGGATGGGCTGGTTGGTTCTCCTTGTTGCCCAAGGGACTCCCAAGAATCTTCTCCAACACAACAGTTCAAAAGCACCAATTCTTCAGCGCTCAGTTTTCTTTATAGTCCAACTCTCACATCCATACATGACTACTGGAAAAACCATAGCTTTGACTAGAGGGACCTTTGTTTGGTAAAGTAAGGCTAACAGAGTTTTGCCGAGAGAACACACTGGTCATAGCAAACACCCTCTTCCAACAACACAAGAGAAGACTACAAATGGACATCACCAGATGGTCAATACCGAAATCAGATTGATTATATTCTTTGCAGCCAAAGATGGAGAAGCTCTATACAGTCAGCAAAAACAAGGCTGTGGCTCAGATCATGAACTCCTTATTGCCAAATTCAGACTGAAATTGAAGAAAGTACGGGAAACCACTAGACCATTCAGGTATGACCTAAATTAAATTTCTTATGATTATACAGAGGAAGTTAGAAATAGATTCAAGGGATTAAATATGATAGACAGAGTGCCTGAAGAACTATGGATGGAAGTTCATGACATTGTACAGAAGGCAGTGATTGAGATCATCCCAAAGAAAAAGAAAGACAAAATGGTTGTCTAAGGAGGCTTGCAAATAGCTGAGAACACAAGAGAAGTGAAAGGCAAAGAAGAAAAGGAAAGATATATCTATTTGAATGCAGAGTTCCAAAGGATAGCAAGGAGAGACAAGAAAGACTTCCTCAGTGATCATTGCAAAGAAATAGAGGAAAACCATGGAATGGGAAAGACTAGAGATCTCTTAAAGAAAATTAGAGACACAAAGGCAACATTTCACGCAAAGATGAACACAATAAAGGACAGAAATAGTAAGGACCTAAGAGAAGCAGAAGATATTAAGAATAAGTGGCAAGAATACACAGAACTATACAAAAAAGATCTTCATGACCCAGATAACCACAGTGGTGTGATCACTCACCTAGAGCCAGACAGCCTGGAATGCAAAGTCAAGTGGGCCTTAGGAAGCATCACTGTGAATAAAGCTAGTGGAGTTGATGGAATTCCACTTGAGCTATTTCAAATCCTAAAAGATGATGCGTTGAAAGTGCTGCACTCAATATGCCAGCAAATTTGGAAACCTCAGCAGTGTCCACAGGACTCGTAAGTGTCAGTTTTCATTACAATCCCAGAAAAAGGCAATGTCAAATAATGTTCAAACTATCCCACAATTGCACTCATCTCACACTCTAGCAAAGTAATGCTCAAAATTATCCAAGCCAGGCTTCAACAGTACAGGAACCATGAACTTCCAGATGGTCAAGTTGGATTTAGAAAAAGCAGAGGAACCAGAGATTAAATTGCCAACATCAGCTGGATCATTGAAAAAGCAAGAAAGTTCTAGAAAAACATCTACTTCTGTTTCATTGACTATGGTTTGTGGATTAAAACAAACTGTGGAAAATTCTTCAAGAGATGGGAATACCAGACCACCTGACCTGCCTCCTGAGAAATCTGTATGCAGGTCAGGAAGCAACAGTTAGAACTGAACATGGAACAACAGACTGGCTCCAAATCAGGAAAAGAGTACGTCAAGGCTGTATATTGTCACCCTGCTTACTTAACTTATATGCAGAGCACATAATTCAAAATGCCAGGCTCGATGAAACACAAGCTGGAATCAGGATTGCTGGAGAAATATCAATAACCTCAGATACGCATATGACACCACCCTTATGGGAGAAAGCAAATAACTAAAGAGCTTCTTAATGAAAGTGAAGGAGAAGAGTAAAAAAGTTGGCTTAAAACTCTACATTCAGAAAACTAAGATCAAGGCATCTGGTCCCATCACTTCATGGCAAATAGATGGGGAAACAGTGGAAACAGTGACAGACTTTATATTTTTTTGGGCTCCAAAATCACTGCAGATAGTGACTGCAGCCATGAAGTTAAAAGACCCTTGCTCCTTGGAAGAAAAGCTATGATCAACCTAGACAGCATATTAAAAAGCAGAGACCTTTTTTTACCAACAAAGAAACATGCTATCTATAACCAAAATGAATGCCTTTAAACAGGATGTTGCAGAAGAATGGAAACTTATTGTTGTTCAGTCACTAAGTCGTGTCTGACTCTTTGCAACCCCATGGACTATAATCTGTCAGGCTCCTCTGTCCATGGGATTTCCCAGGCAACAATATTGCAGTTGGTTGCCATTTTCTTCCTAGGGAATCTTCCCAACCTAGGAATCAAACCTGTGTCTCCTGCATTGCAGGTGAATTCTTTACCACTCAGCCACCAGGAAAGCCCAATGGAAATTTTAACTGAATAGTAAAGAAGGTACCCCAGCAGCTGAAGCTATTGCTTGGAATAATGAATGAAGGTAAAGAAATAGAAAACGGTGCCTGCTAATGAAGAATCTATAACTGTCTGACTTAATAGAAAACTATCTTAATGTTATCACGAGCTTAGGTAAAAATACTAAAATTGCATTGGATGGAATTCCAGAGATATTCTCCTCCAAAAGGTACATATCAACAAATCTATTGAATATTAGAGATATTCCAAGGCAAACAGTGAATTTATTTTAAACTCTAGTTAGTCCCTGTTAAGTATTTACTTAAAGGTTATCCCAATAAAGAGGAAAGATTAGCTTAGCTTAAAGTCCACAGATAGGAAGCTGTGTCTCTAATAGTAGCAGTTATGGACATCACAGCACGGTCTACAAGAAGTGTTCATGAATAACACTGACTAACTATTTTTATGATAATTGGAATTTTACATGAGCTCCAGCCTCAAAAAGCAGGAGTTGAGCTGGACAGATGGGGAAGACAATTCACCTGTTTAGAAAAGTATTCACATGCTAAGTCCAGTAAAAATTTCTAGAATAACCAAAATAAAATCTATACGGATTACAACTGCTCCCAGTTGAATATTAGGAGGTTGGGCACTCAGTTATAAGATTTTGGAATTTTAGATATGCATTTAGAATACAAGAAAATGTCATAGCAATGAGGCATCATGCTTTAAACAAAAGAGCAATTATTTAACAAACTATTAGTCAAATGTTACCCACTAGACTATCTGGAAAAAATTTGCTATCCAAATCTGTTATCCATCTGAAAGTACTTAGTTCTGAAATTTTGCAGAATTATTAAAACAAGATGTTCATTTCAATACACAGAGCTGTTGCAAATTTGCTCTGCAGCTAATCAGCAAAATATTTCTGGGTAACTCTGGTGGCTCAGATGGTAAAGAATCTTCCTGCAATGCATGAGACCTAGGTTTGATCCCTGGGTCAGGAAGATCCCCTGGAGGAAGGCATGGCAACCCACTCCAGTATTCTTGCCTGGAGAATTCCCATGAACAGAGGACCCTGGCAGGCTGCAGTTCATGGGTTCACAAAGAGTCAGACATGACTTAGTGACTAAACACAACATTGTAAAAATCAGCACTGCTTTAAATTTCACCATGTAGACATTTAATCTACCAAATAATTCTAGTAAATACCCACTCAAACTGTCTCAAAAATAATAGTATGAAGGTGAAAAGGCTGATTTTAAAGTAGACAAAACAGGCACTTGCCAATCTGGTGTGATTTAAGAGACATTGGGAAAGGCATATGCCCACAAATATCTCTTTAACTAATGGCTGATATTACATCCTTAGGGATTTACTAATAAAAGTGTTTCAAAGCGGGTGGATTTCAGCATGTCCCTTATCCTCAAATTAAAAATATAATTACTCCAGAAGGGTAAAAGCTCTGACCCTTTATAGTTACCAGTTGTTAACACCATAGTTCTTATCAGCTAAATTCACAAATGTGATTGCTAATTGAGAGAATTACACTCTATGGTGGAAAGGGCCCTTAGAGCAAGATAGCAGCAGACATATATTAAAGGAAAGAGTAAGAAAACCTCACTACTTTGTTTGCCATTTGGTCAAAGTTGGTCCTGTCTACAGACGTTGATGGGCTTCCCTGGAGACACAGTGGTAAAGAATCCACCTGCCACTGCAGGAGACGCAAGCTTGTTCCTGAGTTGGGAAGATCTCCTAGAGAAGAAAATGGAAACCCAGTCCAGTAATGTTGCCTGGGAAATCCCATGGACAGAGAAGCCTGGGAAACTAAAGTCCATGGGGTCTAAGAGTCAGACACGACTTAATGAATAAAAAACAACAGCAACACAGACCTTGATAAAAAGTGAAGAAAATTCCTATAAAGGTAGACTAAGGATAGAACTAGGGAAATGGATATAGAATTATCAATGAAAATAAAGGAACAACACATTCCATAGACAGAAGGGAATGTGGAAATGCTAGAGACTGAAAAAAATAGGAAAAGGAGTATGCAAATATTGCATATTGTCACGCTGCTTATTTAACTTATATGCAGAGTACATCATGAGAAATGCTAAGCTGGAAGAAGCGCAAACTGGAATCAAGATTGCCAGGAGAAATATCAATAACCTCAGATATGCAGATGACACCACTTATATGGCAGAAAGTGAAGAGGAACTAAAAAACCCCTTAATGAAAGTGAAAGAGGAGAGTGAAAAAGTTGACTTAAAGCTCAACATTCAGAAAACAAAGATCATGGCATCTGGTCCCATCACTTCATGGCAAATAGATAGGGAAACAGTGGAAACAGTGTCAGACTTTATTTTTGGGGGCTCCAAAATCACTGTAGATGGTGATTGCAGCCATGAAATTAAAAGACGCTTACTCCTTGGAAGAAAAGTTATGACCAACCTAGATAGCATATTCAAAAGCAGAGACATTACTTTGCCAACAAATGTCTGTCTAGTCAAGGCTATGGTTTTTCCAGTGGTCATATATAGATATGAGATTTGGACTATTAGGAAAGCTGAGCACAGAAGAATTGATGCTTTTGAACTATGATGTTGGAGAAGACTCTTGAGAGTCCCTTGGACTGCAAGGAGATCTAACCAGTCCATCCTAAAGGAGATCAGTCCTGGGTGTTCATTGGAAGGACTGATGCTGAAGCTGAAACTCCAATACTTTGGTCACCTCATGCAAAGAGTTGACTCATTGGAAAAGACCCTGGCGCTGGAAGGGATTGGGGGCAGGAGGAGAAGGAGACAAAAGAGGATGAGACGGCTGGATGGCATCACCAACTTGATGGACATGAGCTTGGGTAAACTCTTGGAGTTGGTGATGGACAGGGAGGCCTAGCATGGTGCGATTCATAGGATCACAAAGAGTCGGACACGACTGAATGACTGAACTGAACTGAAATGATAGAGATTTGAGTTGGAGAGAAGAAAAACGACTCATTTATGTGAACATATATCTGGCAATTTTGATATATGGACTATTGATAGGGAAAGTGAGTTTGCAGTTTAGGACTAAAGGATACTTACCAATGAAAGAGTCAATTCCTAGGCAGGTTGATGAAAAGTCTGGGGTTCCCAAGAAGGAGAGTGTGGTCTGGGGTTCTCAGGGAGGAGATAGGGGCCTGAAATTCTCAAGGAGGTGAAAAGGACAAACTTTTTTTTTTCTTTCAGCCCAGAGCACAATAAAACAACTCATCTTGCTCAAGGATATGTTTTTCCTTAAACTCTGTACCAATGATTATATAACAACAATGTATCCTGCTTGAAGACCTGTTTCTTCTTGAGAACCTTATGACTAATCCTGTTATCCTAAAATATGTATTATGGGAGTGGGTCTGGTAAGATCTTTACAATCTTGAGAGATTCTTTTGATTTATTGTTAATAACCAATTGAAAAGTCTATAGCTCCCTTGCTAAGATTAGCAAGGTGAGCACTTTAGACCTCCTTCTGATGTCTATGTCAGAACCTTTCTCTGTCCCTTTTATACTTTAATAAAACTCTGATACACAAAATCTCTTGAGTGATCAAGACTGGTCCCTGGTGCCAAAGTTAAATCTTTGGAGATCACGAATCTGACAGTGTTCACTGTAAGGTATCATTAATAATAATTTGAAAATGGGATAGAGGCTTAAAAAAAAAAAACTTGACTGCTGGCTTAGAGGAGTGAACAAAACAGAAGAGTCAGACTACTAATGACAAACACACACACACACACACACACACACACACACACACACACACAAATACCACACCTGAAAGCTGCAATTGAATCATAGGCTTTTCACATGGAACAAAGGAGAAGAATAACATTGAAAATTTAAATTGCCCCAAAACGGTCACGCTTGAAGTAAACCTTTTAGAGCAAACGTGTTTATAATCTGGGCTTCCAAGGTGCCAGTGGTAAAGTATCCACCTGCCAGTGCAGGAGATGCAGGAGACACAGGTTCAATCCTTGGGTCAGGAAAATCCCCTGTAGGAAGGCATGGCACCTCACTCTAGTATTCTTGCCTGGAGAATCCCATGGTTAGAGGAGTCTGCCAGGCTATAGTTCATAGGGTCCCAGAGTCTTACATGACTGAAACAACTTAGCGTGCACACACATATTTATAATCTGTATAAGAGTACTGGGGAAATGACTAGCTCTATACCACTAAAATGAAGAGTGAGTGATGGTTTATTTATTTCTTAATTATACTGCTGCTGCTGCTAAGTCGCTTCAGTCATGTCTGGCTCTGTGTGACTCCATAGACGGCAGCTCACCAGGCTCCCCTGTCCCTGGTATTCTCCTGGAAAGAACACTGGAGTGGGTTGCAATTTCCTTCTCCAATGCATGAAAGTGAAAAGTGAAAGTGAAGTCGCTCAGTCGTGTCCGATTCTTAGTGACCCCATGGACTGCAGCCTACCAGGCTCTTCCATCCATGGGATTTTCCAGGCAAGAGTACTGAAGTGGGGTTACATTGCCTTCTCTGTCTTAATTATACTACAGCAACCTAATAGCTAAATTAGCCTTCAAAACTGAGTTTCACTATTCTGAGTTATATTGGCTTAGCCAGTATGTTAAATGTAAAGCTACATCTAATTATCTTAAGATTAAAAACAGATAGCATGGTTAGTAACACTAAACAATTTGGTGATTTAGGATAGTTGTGATCATAAAATACCACTCAGATCAAATTCTTCAGCTCAGTTCAGTCGCTCAGTCGTGTCTGACTCTTTGTGACCCCATGAACCACAGCAAGCCAGGCCTTCTTGTCCATCACCAACTCCCGGAGTCCACCCAAAACCATGTCCATAGAGTCAGTGATGCCATCCAGCCATCTCATCCTCTGTCGTCCCCTTTTCCACCTGCCTCCAATCCCTCTCAGCACCAGGGTCTTTTCAAATGAGTCAGCTCTTTGCATCAGGTGGCCAAAGTATTGGAGTTTCAGCTTCACCATCAGTCCCTCCAATGAACATCCAGGACTGATTTCCTTTAGGATGGACTGGTTGGATCTCCTTGCAATTCAAGGGATTCTCAAGAGTCTTCTCCAACACCATAGTTCAAAAGCATCAATTCTTCAGCACTCAGCTTTCTTCAGAGTTCAACTCTCCCATCCATACATGACAAAAGGAAAAACCATAGCCTTGACTAGATGGAACTTTGTTGGCAAAGTAATGTCTCTGCTTTTTGATATGCTGTCTAGGTTGGTCATAACTTTCCTTCCAAGGACTAAGGGTCTTTTAATTTACATGGCTGTAATCACCACCTGCAGTGATTTAGGAGCCCAAAAAAATAAAGTCAGCCACTGTTTCTCCATCTATTTGCCATGAAGTGATGGAATCGGGGATAGCCAGAGAGAGAGAGAGAGAGAAAAGAAAAAAAAAAGGGGGGAGAGAGAGAGATAATTATACCTCAAAAAGCCCTAACCTGAAGCACTGTCAGGCCCGCTCACAGAACAGAGGACTGAGCAAACTCCAGAGGAGAGCTAGCAGGCTGTTGCCTGGCCCATCCCCCACTGTAGACAAGCAGGCAGGGGGCAGCCAGAGCCAGAAAGGGGCAATTGCAGCCACAGAGAGGCATCCTCTACCAAACTGCAAGCAGGCTCCATTGCTAACCAAGAGTTCTTGGGATTCTGGATGGTTGACATCCATCAGGAGGGTCACAGAAAGAGATCAGCTCCCCAGAAGAGGCACACAGAACACCTGAGAAGGCACGCCCATTGTACACCCAGAAAACCAAGCAGTTGGGACAGGGGAGGTGATAAGATACCCAACCCACCTAGGGATGACTGCCCTTCCCAAGCACCTGGTCACCTGAGCTGCTCAGAACTGTGAAGGGCACAAAATGCAGACCTAACCGAATCTGTGCCTTTGTGGAGTACTCGAGAACCTGAACCTGAACCTGAGCAGCTTAGACCTGGAAAGTGCACGCAACCCAGGGCCCAAATCAGACATTTCCAGGCAGAGCAGCCTAGAGCCTGAGAAGGGTAGACCATGAAAGCACACACACCATAAGCGGGGGCAACCCAGTGTGTCTGAAACAATGCGAGCAATCCCGACTCATGCCAGTGATACTTGTTTGCGGTTTTCCTCCCTCCTCACACCACGACCGAACAAGTGAGCCTAATAAGTGACCACCTCCACCCCATTGTGTCAGGGTGGAAATTAAACACTGAAGAGATCAGCAAACAGAAGAAGCTAAAATAAACAGAGGGAACCACTTTGGAAGTGATAGGTGCAACAGATTAAAACCCTGTAGTTAGCACCGACTACATTGGAAGGGGCTTACAGAACTTGAGAAGTATAAGCTGGATCAAGGAACTATCTGAAACTGAACTGACCCCACACTGTCCACAACAGCTTCAGAGAAATTCCTAGATATATTTTTACTATTAAAATTTTTAAGTCCTCTATTACCCCTTTAATTTTCACTTTTATAATCTACTATTAACTTGCAAAAAAAGACCCTATTAAAAAAAACTTCATATATATATATATTTTTTTCAATTTTTGTGACTTTGTTTTGTTTTCTTAATATTTTACTTTTGAGAGTTTAATCTCTATTCTAGATTTTTAATCTTTGCTTTTTGGTATTTGTTATCAATTTTGTACCTTTAAGAATGCAATCGTCAGTACCCATTTTTACTTGGGAGTGTGATTACTGGCTTGATTGCATTCTCCCCCTTTTGACTCTCCTTTTTCTCCACCAGGTCGCCTCTAACTCCTCCCTCCTCCTTCTCTTCTCTACCCAACTCTGAATCTCTTTGTGTATTCCCGGCTGTGGGGAACACTTAGGGAACTGATTACTGGCTGGATCTGTCTCTCTCCTTTTGATTCCCCCTTTTCTCCTCCTGGTCACCTCTGTCTCCTCCCTCCCTCTTGTCTTCTCTGTGTAACTCTGTGAACATCTCTGAGGGGTCCAGAATGTGGAGAGCACATAGGGAAGTGATCCTTGGCTAGCTTGCTCTATTCCCTTTTGATTCCCCCTCTTATCCACCTGGTCACCTCTATCTCCCTCCTCCCTCTTCTCTTCTCCTTGTAACTCTGTGAACCTCTCTGGGTGTCCCTCACCGTGGAGAAACACTTCATCATTAACCTACATGTTTTATCATTGGTGCTGTATATATGGGGAAGTCTTTAGGCTACTGTAAGAATAAGACTGAAATCCAGAGGCAGGAGGCTTAAGTTCAAAACCTGAGAATATGAGAGCACTCCTGACTCCAGGGAATATAATCAATAAGAGCTCATCCAAAAGCCTCCATGCCTACACTGAAACCTAGCACCACTCAAGAGCCAACAAGTTCCAGAGCAAGACATACCACACAAATTCTCCAGCAACACAAGAACATAGCCATGAGTTTCAATATACAAGCTTCCCAGAGTCACACCAAACCTACTGACATCTCAAACTCAATACTGGACACTTCATTGCACCAGAGAGTAGAAATTCAGCTCCACCCACAAGAAAAATGACACAAGCTTCCCTAACCAGGAAACATTGACAAGCCACCCATACAACCCCACTCACAGTGAGGAAATCCACAATAAAAGAACTCCACAAACTGCCAGAATACAGAAAGGCCACCCCAAACTCAGCAATATAAACAAGATGAAGAGACAGAGGAATACTCAACAGGTAAAGGAACAGGATAAATGCCCACCAAACCAAACAAAAGAGGAAGAGAAAGGGAATCTACCTGATAAAGAATTCCAAATAATCATAGTGAAAATGATTCAAAATCTTGAAAACAAAATGGAGTTACAGATAAATAGCCTGGAGACAAGGATTGAGAAGATGCAAGAAATGCTTAACATGGAACTAGAAGAAATAAAAAAGAGTCAATCAATAATGAATAATGCAATAAATGAGATAAAAAACATTCTGGAGGGAACCAACAGTGGAATAATGAAGGGAGACTAGGATATGTGAGGTAGAAGATAGAATCGTAGAAATAAATGAAGCAAAGTGGAAAAAAAGAATTAAAAGAAATGAGGACAACCTCAGAGACCTCTGGGACAATGTTAAATGCCTCAACATTTGAACCATAGGAGTCCCAGAAAAGAAGACAAAAAGAAAGACCACGAGAAAATATTTAAGGAGATAATAGTTGAAAACTTCCCTAAAATGGAGAAGGAAATAGTCACCAAAGTCCAAAAAACCCAGAGAGTCCCAAACAGAATAAACCCAAGGTGAAACACCCCAGACACATATTAAACAAATGAATGAAGATCAAACAAAAAGAACAAATATTAAAAGCAGCAAGTGAAAAACAACAAAAACACACAAGGATATCCCCATAAGTATAACAGCTGATCTTCCAAGAGAAACTCTTCAGGCCAGGAGGGAATGGCAGAACATATTTAAAGTGATGAAAGAGAAAAACCTACAACTGAAATTACTGTACCCAGCAAGGATCTCATTCAAATATGAAGGAGAAATCAAAAACTTTACAGACAAGCAAAAGCTGAGAGAATTCAGCACCCCAAAACCAGCTCTGAAACAAATGCTAAAGGGTCTTCTCTAGGCAGGAAACAGAAAAGGTGTATAAACTCGAACCCAAAACAACAAAGTAAATGGAAATGGGATCATACTTCTCAGTAATTACCTTAAACTTAAATGGGTTGAATGCCCCAACCAAAAGACAAAGACTGGCTGAATGGATACAAAAACAAGACCTCTAAATATGTTGTCTACAAGAGACCCACCTCAAAACAAGGGACACATACAGACTGAAAGTGAAGGGCTGGAAAAAGATATTTCATATAAATGGAGACCAAAAGAAAGCAGGAGTATCAATACACATATCAGATAAAATGGACTTTAATGTAAAGGCTGTGAAAAGAGACAAAGAAGGACACTACATAATGATCAAACGATCAAACCAAGAAAAAGATATAACAATTATAAATATATATGCACCCAAGATGGAGAAGCTCTATACAGACAATAAAAACAAGACCAGGAGCTGACTGTGGCTCAGACCATGAACTCCTTATTGCCAAATTCAGACTCAAATTGAAGAAAGTAGGGAAAACCGCTAGACCATTCAGGTAAGACCTAAATCAAATCCCTTATGATTATACAGTGGAAGTGAGAAATAGATTTAAGGGACTATATCTGGTAGACAGAGTGCCTGATGAACTATGGAATGAGGTTCGTGACATTGTACAGGACACAGGGATCAAGACCATCCCCATGGAAAAGAAATGCAAAAAAGCAAAATGGCTGTCTGGAGAGGCCTTACAAATAGCTGTGACAAGAAGAGAAGCGAAAAGCAAAGGAGAAAAGGAAAGATATAAGCATCTGAATGCAGAGTTTCAAAGAATAGCAAGGAGAGACAAGAAAGCCTTCTTCATGATCAATGCAAAGAAACAGAGGAAAAGAACAGAATGGGAAAGACTAGAGATCTCTTCAAGAAAATTAGAGATACCAAGGGAATATTTGGTGCAAAGATGGACTCAATAAAGGACAGAAATGGTATGGACCTAACAGAAGCAGAAGATAATAAGAAGAGATGGCAAAAATACACAAAACTGTGCAGAAAAGATCTTCACGACCCGGATAATCACGATGGTGTGATCACTCATCTAGAGCCAGACAACCTGGAATGTGAAGTGAAGTGAGTCTTAGAAAGCATGACTATGAACAAAGCTAGTGGAGGTGATGGAATTCCAGTTGAGCTATTCCAAATCCTGAAAGATGATGCTTTAAAGTGCTGCACTCAATATGCTAGCAAATATGGAAAACTCAGCAGTGGCCACAGGACTGGAAAAGGTCAGTTTTCATTCCAATCCCACAGAAAGGCAATGCCAAAGAATGTTCAAACTACCACATGATTGCACTCATCTCACATGCTAGTGAAGTGATGCTCAAAATTCTCCAAGTCAGGCTTCAGCAATACGTGAACCGTAGACTTACTGATGTTCAAGCTGGTTTTAGAAAAGGCAGAGGAACCAGAGATCAAATTGCCAACATCCGCTGGATCAGGGAAAAAGCAATAGAGTTCCAGAAAAACATCTACTTCTGCTTTATTGACTATGCCAAAGCTTTTGACGGTGTGGATCATGATAAACTGTGGAAAATTCTGAAAGAGATGGGAATCCCAGACCACCTGACCTGCCTCTTGAGAAATCTGTATGCAGGTCAGGAAGCAACACGTAGAACTGGACATGGAGCAACAGACTGCTTCCAAATAGGAAAAGGAGTACATCAAGGCTATATATTGTCACCCTGCTTATTTAACTTATATGCAGAGTACATCATGAGAAATGCTGGACTGGAAGAAGCACAAGCTGGAATCAAGATTGCCGGGAGAAATCTCAATAACCTCAGATATGCAGATGACACCACCCTTATGGCAGAAAGTGAAGAGGAACTAAAAAGCCTCTTGATGAAAGTGAAAGAGGAGAGTGAAACAGTTGGCTTAAAGCTCAGCATTCAGAAAATGAAGATCGTGGCATCTGGTCCCATCACTTCATGGCAAATAGATAGGGAACCAGTGGAAACAGTGTCAGACTTTATATTTTGGGGCTCCAAAATCACTGCAGATGGTGGCTGCATCCATTAAATTAAAAGACGCTTACTCCTTGGAAGAAAAGATATGACCAACCTAGATAGCATATTCAAAAGCAGAGACATTACTTTGCCAACTATTGTCCGTCTAGTCAAGGCTATGGTTTTCCCAGTGGTCATGTATGGATGTGAGTGTTAGACTGTGAAGAAGGCTGAGCACCGAAGAATTGATGGTTTTGAACTGTGGTGTTGGAGAAGACTCTTGAGAGTCCCTTGGACTGCAAGGAGATCCAACCAGTCCATTCTGAAGGAGATCAGCCCTGGGATTTCTTTGGAAGGAACGATGCTAAAGCTGAAGCTCCAGTACTTTGGCCACCTCATGCGAAGTGTTGCCTCATTGGAAAAGACTCTGATGCTGGGAGGGATTGGGGGCAGGAGAAGAAGGGGACGACAGAGGATGAGATGGCTGGATGGCATCATGGACTCGATGGACGTGAGTCTGAGTGAACTCCAGGAGTTGGTGATGGACAGAGAGGCCAGGCGTGCTGTGATTAACGGGGTCGTAAAGAGTCGGACAAGACTGAACGACTGAACTGAACTGAACTGAACATAGGAGCACCACAATATGTAAGACAAATGCAAACAAATATGAAAGGGGAAATTAACAATAATACGGTAACAGTGGGAGACTTTAATACTCCACTTCCACTTATGAATAGATCAACTAAACAGAAAATTAACAAGGAAATATAAACTTTAATGATGCAATAGACCAGTTAGACCTAATTTATATCTATAGGACATTTCACCCCAAAACAGTGAATTTCAACTTTTTATCAGGTTCACATGCAACCTTCCCCCGGATAGATCACATCCTGGGCCATAAATCTAGTCTTGGTAAATTAAGAAAAATTGAAATCATTCCAGACATCTTTTCTGACCACAATGCAGTAAGATTAGATTTCAATTACAGGAGAAAAACTATTAAAAATTCTAAATATGTAGGCTGAACAACACGGTGCTGAATAACCAACAAACCACAGAATAAGTCAAAAGAGAAATCAAAATATGCATAGAAATGAATGAAAATTTCAAAAAAAAAAAAAAAAGCCAAAACCCATGGGACACTGTAAAAGCAGTGCTAAGGGGAAGGTTCATAACAATACAGGCTTACCTCAAGAAACAGGAATAATGTCAAATAAATAATCTAACTCTACACCTAAAGCAACTAGAAAAGGAAGAAATGAGGAACCCCAGGGTTAGTAGAAGGAAAGAAATCTTAAAAATTATGGCAGAAATAAATGCAAAAGAAACAAAAGAGACCATAGCAAAACTCAACAAAGCTAAAAGCTGTTTCTTTCAGAAGACAAATATAATTGACAAACCATTAGCCAGACTCATCAAGAAAAAAAGGGAGAATACTCAAATCGACAAAATTAGAAATGAAAATGGAGCGATCAGACAACACAGACAACACAGAAATACAAAGGATTATAAGTGCTATCAGCAATTGCATGCCAATAAAATGGAAAACATGGAAGAAATGGACAAATTCTTAGAAAAGTACAACTTTTCAAAACTAAACAAGTAAGAAATAGAAAATCATAACAGACCCATCACAAGCATGGGAATTGAAACTATAATCAGAAATCTTCCAAAGGCCAGGATCTAACAAAAGGCCAGGATCAGATGGCTTCACAGCTGAATTCTACCAAAAATTTAGAGAAGAGCTAACACCTATCATACTCAAACTCTTCTAGAAAATGGCAGAGAAAGGTAAACTTTCAAACTCATTCTATGAGGCCACCATCACACTGATTCCAAAACCAAAGAGGCTATTAAAAAAAAAAAACAACAACTACAGGCCAATATCACTGATGAACATAGATGCAAAAATCCTTAACAAAATTCTAGCAAACAGAATCCAACAACATATTAAAAATCGTACATCATGACCAAGTGGGTTTATCCCAGGTATGCAAGGATTCTTCAACATCTGCAAATCAATCAATGTAACACACCACATTAACAAATTTAATGATAAAAACCATATGATTATCTCAATAGATGCAGAGAAAGCCTTTGACAAAATTCAACATCCATTTATGATAAAAACTCTCCAGAAAGCAGGAATAGAAGGAACATACCTCAACATAATAAAAGCTATATATGATAAACCACAGCAAACATTATCCTCAGTGATGAAAAATTGAAAGCATTTCCCCTAAAGTCAGGAATAAGACAAGTATGCCAATTCTCTCCACTACTATTCTAGTTTTGGAAGTTTTGGCCACTGAAATCAGAGCAGAAAAAGAAATAAAAGAAATCCAGATTGGAAAAGAAGAAGTAAAACTCACTGTTTGCAGATGACACAATCCTCTACATAGAAAACCCTAAAGACTCCACCTGAAAATTACTAGAGCTAATAAATGAATATAGTAAATTTGCAGGATATAAAATCAACACACAGAAATCCCTTGCATTCCTATACACTAACAATGGGAAAACAGAAGAAGAAATTAAGGAAAAAAATCCATTCACCATTGCAAAGAAAAGAATAAAATACCTAGGAATATATCTACCTAAAGAAACAAAAGACTTATATATATAAAACTATAAAACACTGGTGAAAGAAATCAAAGAGGACACAAACAGATGGAGAAATATACCATGCTCATGGATTGAAAGAATCAATATAGAGAAAATGAGTATACTACCCAAAACAATCTATAGATTCAATGTAATGCAATCCCTATCAAGCTACCAATGGTATTTTTCATAGAACTAGAATAAATAATTTCACAATTTGTATGGAAATACAAAACCCCTTGAAAAGCCAAAGCAATCTTGAGAAAGAAGAATGGAACTGGAGGAATCAACCTGCCTGACTTCAGGCTCTACTACAAAGCCAGTCATCAAGACAATATGGTACTGGCACAAAGACAGAAATATAGATCAATGGAACAAAATAGAAAGCCCAGAGATAAATCCACACACTTATGGACACCTTATCTTCGATAAAGGAGGCAAGACTATACAATGGAGAAAAGACAATCTCTTTAACAAATGGTGCTGGGAAAACTTGTCAGCCACTTGTGAAAGAATGAAACTGGAACACTTTCTAACACCATACACAAAAATAAACTCAAAATTGATTAAAGATCTAAATGTAAGACCAGAAACTATAAAACTCCTAGAGGAAAATGTAAGTAAAACACTCTCCGACATAAAGCACAGCACCCTCCTCTATGACCCACCTCTCAGAGTAATGGAAATAAAAGCAAAAATAAACAAATGGGATCTAATTAAACTTAAAAGCCTCTGCACAATGAAGGAAACTCTAAGAAAGGTGAAAAGACAGCCTTCAGAATTGGAGAAAATAATAGCAAATGAAGCAAATGAAAGAATTAATCTCAAAAATATACAAGCAACTCCTACAGCTCAATTCCAGAAAAAAAAAAAGACCTAATCAAAAAATGGGCCAAAGAACTAAACAGACATTTCTCCAAAGAAGACATACAGATGGCTAACAAACACATGAAAAGATGCTCATCACTCATTATCAGAGAAATGCAAATCAAAACCACAGTGAGGTACCATTGCAAGCCAGTCAGAATGGCTGCTATCCAAATGTCTACAAACAATAAATCGTGGACAGGGTGTGGAGAAAAGGGAACCCTCTTACACTGTTGGTGGGAATGCAAACTAGTACAGCCACTACAGGGAACAGTGTGGAGATTCCTTAAAAAACTGGAAATAGAACTGCCATAGGAACCAGCAATCCCACTTCTGGGCATACACACTGAGGAAACCAGAATTGAAAGAGACACGTGTACTCCAATGTTCATCGCAGCACTGTTTATAAGAGCCAGGACATGGAAGCAACCTAGATGTCCATCGGCAGATGAATGGATAAGAAAGCTGTGGTACATATACACAATGGAGTATTACGCAGCCTTTAAAAAGTATACATTTGAATCAGTTCTAGTGAGGTGGATGAAACTGGAGCCTATTATACAGAGTGAGTGAGTGAGTGAAGTCGCTCAGTCATGTCTGACTCCTTGCAAAGCCATGGACTGGAGCCTACCAGGCTCCTCCATCCATGGGATTCTCTGGGCAAGAGTACTGGAGTGGGTTGCCATTTCCTTCTCCAGGAGATCTTCCCAACCCAGGGATCGAACCTGGGTCTCCCGCATTGCGGGCAGATGCTTTACCATCTGAGCCACCAGGGAAGACTCTCATACAGAGTGAAGTAAGTCAGAAAGAAAAACACCAATACACCAATTGGTATGCATACACCAATATGCATATATTAATGCATGCTGCTGTTGAGTCACTTCAGTCGTGTCCAACTCTGTACGACTCCACAGATGGGAGCCCACCAGACTCCCCCATCCCTGGGATTCTCCAGGCAAGAACACTGGAGTGGGTTGCCATTTCCTTCTCCATTGCATGAAAGTGGAAAGTGAAAGCGAAGCTGCTCGTTCGTGTCCAACTCGCAGCAATCCCAGGGACTGCAGCCTACCAGGCTCCTCTGTCCATGAGATTTTCCAGGCAAGAGTTCTGGAGAGGGTTGCCATTGCCTTCTCCAATTAATGCATATGGATGTAATTTAGAAAGATGGTAACAATAACCCTGTATGCGAGACAGCAAAAGAGACACAGATGTAAAGAAGAGACTTTTGGACTTTGTGGGAGAAAACAAAGGTGCAATGATTTGAGAGAAGAGCATTGAAACATGTATATTACCATATGTGAACTAGATTGCCAGTCCAGGTTCAATGCATGAGACCGGGCACTCAGGGTCAGTGCACTGGGATGACTCTGAGTGATGGGATGGAGAGGGAGGTGGAAGAGGGGTTCAGGATGGGGGACACATGTACACCCATGGCTGATTCATGTCAATGTATGGCAAAAACCACTACAATATTGTAAAGTAATTAGCCTCCAATTAAAATAAATAAATTAAAAAAAAGTTATTGTCCCAAGATTCACCAGCAAATTAAGAGACTGACATATGAAAAATATAAGGTTGAGTTTAAAATGAGACAGTACCTCACCACATTTGGTTCACTAATAATTATCTCTCAAATAATGCTGATAAAATCATTCTATTGTTAACTGAACATTATCAAGAAATGCACTGGGGAGGAACTATAATAACAAAGCAATAAATTTTGGTCAAAAGACAAATAATTTAGCCATTAAGCAAATCCTCTAACACAGTTCACTTGTTCATAGTCCTCTAAATTGTTCACTTGTGCAATATTCAGATGTAGCCATTACACTTACTATATAAACTTTATACGGTACTTCACAGTTTACTGGGATTCCCTTGTGGCTCAGCGGGTAAAGCATCTGCCTGCAATGTGGGAGACCCAGGTTTGATCCCTGGGTCAAGATCCCCTGGAGAAGGAAATGGCAACACACTCCAGTACTCTTGCCTAGAAAATTCCATGGATGGAGGAGGCTGGTGGGCTACAGTCCATGGGGTCACAAAGAGTCAGACATGACTGAGCAATTTCACTTGTTGTTGTTAATGTCACAGTTTACAAAGCTCTTCACAAACACCAATTATGTAATGGTGCTAGTCATCACAACCAATCATTTAATGTTGGTTTCCCATAGACTAAGTAGCTCGTGCAAGGTCACAGCAACAAAGCCAGAACATAAAACCTGACCTTCAGATTCCTACTCCTTCATTCTGTTTTTTCCACAGTTACCTGTTAATAAGTATATATTTTAAAAGCTTGCATGAAACAATTATGAATGTAGCTTTAGCAAATGGAGAGAAAATTTCCAGGCATTAGTTTAGTAACTAGAGAGGGTTGATAAACCCTGCTTATACACCATGTCTTAGTGACAATCTGCAAGGTGACATTTATAGAGACTATTTCAAGTTATTAGGATGTTTATAGTCCAAAAGAAAATTACTGTAAGAATATTGGCAACTGATTTCATGTTATGAAGAATTTATAACAGGTTAGCAGCAAAGAAAGCATCTCTTAGGAGATGGTTTCTTTCCAAGTGCTTATATTTGGGTTCAGGTTGAGGTAAATTCTTCCAGTCTCATTATTAGTAATTCAGGAGGATGAGGAGCTCTGATAACAATTCTGCCTTTTATTAATTTGTGACCTTGGATGAATGGCAACATATGTAAACTTTACTTCTGTCAACTGCGAAATAGAGATTGTAATGGGGATGAATGGTTATAGCTTATATGAAAATACTTTGTATGCAATATGTCATTTTTATAAAATTAATTCTTAATTTGATATCTAATTAACTCATTAACTTTATAAAATTAATTCTTAGCCTGTGGATCAAAGAAGAGACATCCCCTTGTGCATTAACAGGAATTAAGAGGGGTATAACTAAGGCACTTCCTCTCTTTGTAAATGTAGTGGCAATAAGTATATATGATCTTAAAATAAAATGAAGTATTAGACCCTTATGATAAACGGGTCTTGGCTATTAAGAACCCATGCACAAATTCTAAGAAGCCAGTAGGAAGCATGTCAGTCAGGACCAATTTATATACTTCCCTTTTGTTAGTTGTTTTCTGAAACCAGTCACAAAAGCTAGGTTTGCTCTCATAAGATTTTGTGATCCGAATTTTAGAATAAATTAACTTCACTCCTTAGTTTTTGTTTGTGTACCATAATGTATATCTTTCCAGTTCCTTCTGTATACACAGAGTATGCCTACAGGACAATAAATTCCTGTTTCCAACATGTCTGACAGTTTTATAAAATCTCAGTACTGAAAGAAACCAAAATTCCATCCTCCGTAATACCATGAAGTTATTTATACTCTTCATAGTTTAAAAAGTGTTCACAAACATAACAGTTGTAGAAATTTGTTCATACGTCTTTGTAACAAAACCAATTCTGTGTTGGAGTACATTTGACAGTGTTGAAGCTCAGACAAACTGTTATATTAAGCTTTGATAAGAAGTATGAAATGGATCTAACTGTAGAGGCCCTACCTTGCTGCTAAGTCTCTTCAGTCGTATCCGATTCTGTGCGACTCCATAGATGGCAGCCCATCAGGCTCTCCGTCCCTGGGATTCTCCAGGCAAGAACACTGGAGTGGGTTGCCATTTCCTTCTCCAATGCATGGAAGTGAAAAGTGAAAGTGAAGTTGTTTAGTCGTGCCGACTCTTAACGAGTATTGGAGTGGGCTAACTGAAACTACTAAAAGCAGTGGCTTTATGGCAAAATGTAATGCACCAAATTGGAAGCAGGTCAAGAGAGTGCCTCTGGGATTTTTTTTTCTGCTTAAAATGACCAAAAGAACATATTCTCAACAGTCAATTATTGCTTAGAAATGTGCTACAGTAGCTGCTCTGAGATGATTCATAACAAGTAACTTACTTGAAATAGCCTACACAGTATCATTTACTTCCCTGCATTTTCAAATTTTGCATATATTACATGATCTTCAAGGAAAAATGTATGTAGATAGAATACATCGTCTAATCACATGGGTGTGTACATTCTTGAATCACACCCCAGCTCAGTAACAATTTTTTAAATATCAGACTGATCTGATAGTTTAGAAACCAGTTGTTTCCTTGTAGTTTCCAGTTGCAAATCAATTTTGCACTGAATTAATGGATTGTTTGGCATGGGATAAACAGAGCAATCAGTGGTGCTATCAGCAGCCTCTTTGTCATGCAAACCTAAAGAAGTTGGCTATAATCAGTCTTAAACAAGGAGAGGCCACTGCTGCCAATATCAGCATTGAGTGCTCAGTTTCTTTGATGCTAAAACAATCTGGTAAAAAAAAAAAAAAAAGGGAAGAAGGCTTGAGCTTGAAACATACAACTAAAAATGAATAATATGTATATTAAATATGTTAGTGAATTGGTGCTTAAAATGAAAATGGGAGAGATTTGTATTAATAGAAAGAACATGATGGTTTATATTCTAAATACCATACAGAAGCAAATTGTAATTGTCATGGGGAACTCAAAGGGAAATGTTAGAACTGGTGGCTGGGTAGGTGGAAGGAAGGAGGGCAGAACCCACCAAGTATATTTGTAGCATGAACATGAAAGACTATAAGCATTACTATCTATTCATTAAATAAATAGTCATGGAGCTACTTCATATACACTATTTGTGAAGATTTTTGAATAAGGTAATAAATTCATAATTATACAGGAATGAACCAGTTTGATCTTATTCTCAATTCCTTTTCTTCCCAAGAGGCAACTTTATTACATTGTTCTGAATTTATAGAGTTTTTCTTTTAAGAATATTTAGTCATGTAAAATGTAAGATCACATTTCTTCTATCTCTATAAGATAGCTGGACGAAGGTAGGTAAAGAGGGAGGAAGGGAAGATCTGATTATTTCTATAAACATAGCAAACATATGATTTGTAACAATTCACCGAGGTAATCACAGGAAGTTGATTAAAAAGTGCAGCCTAGAATTCAACTCTAATTCCCAAGACAATATGGGTAAGGAGGAGGGAGGGGGGTTCAGGATGGGGAACACGTGTATACCTGTGGTGGATACATGTTGATGTATGGCAAAACCAATACAATATTGTAAAGTAATTAACCTCCAATTAAAATAAGTAAATTTATTAAAAAATAATGAATAAACAAATGGCTTTGGAGGGGGGAAAAAAAAAGAAAAAAATGCACCCTGCAAGCATGTATTGAAAAAGAGAAGTGGCATTTCGTCTATGATAATGTTTATTTTATTCATGAAATGCTTTTCTCAGAGAAACTGAGATTCTACAGAGTACCTAACAAGAACAAATGAATCAGTTCAGTTCGGTTGCTCAGTCATGTCCGACTCTTTGTGACCCCATGAACCGCAGCATGCCAGGCCTCCCTGTCCATCACCAACTCCGGGAGTCCACCAAAACCCATGTCCATTGAGTTGGTGATGCCATCCAACCATCTTATCCTCTGTCATCTCCTTCTCCTTCTGTCCTCAATCTTTCCCAGCATCTGGGTCTTTCCCAATGAGTCAGCTCTTCGCATCAGGTGGCCAAAGTACTGGAGTTTCAGATTCAACATGAGTCCTTCCAATGAACACACAGGACTGATCTCATTTTGGATGGACTGGTAGGATCTCCTTGCAGTCCAAGGGACTCTCAAGAGTCTTCTCCAACACCACAGTTCAAAAGCATCAAGTCTTCTGCACTCAGCTTTCTTCATAGTCCAACTCACATGACCACTGGAAAAACCATAGCCTTGACTAGATGGACCTTTGTTGGCAAAGTAATGTCTCTGCTTTGTAATATGCTGTCTAGGTTGGTCATAACTTTCCTTCCAAGAAGTAAGCGTCTTTTAATTTCACGGCTGGAATCACCATCTGCAGTGATTTTGGAGCCCAGAAAAATGAAGTCAGCCACTGTTTCCCCATCTATTTGCCATGAAGTGATGGGACCTGATCCCATGATCTTCGTTTTCTGAATGTTGAGCTTTAAGCCAACTTTTTCACTCTCCTCTCTCAGTTTCATCAAGAGGCTCTTTAGTTCTTCACTTTCTGCCATAGAGTGGTGTCATCTGCATATTTGAGGTTATTGATATTTCCCTCTGCAGTCTTGTTTCCAGTTTGTGCTTTCTCCAGCCCAGGGTTTCTCATGATGTACTCTGCATATAAGGTAAATAAGCAGGGTGACAATATAAAGCCTTGATGTACTCCTTTTCCTATTTGGAACCAGTCTGTTGTTCCATGTCCAGTTCTAACTGTTGCTTCCTGACCTGCATATAGGTTTCTCAAGAGGCAGGTCAGGTGGTCTGGTATTCCAATCTCTTTCAGAATTTTCCACAGTTTATTGTGATCCACACAGTCAAAGGCTTTGGCATAGTCAATAAAGCAGAAATAGATGTTTTTCTGGAACTCTCTTGCTTTTTCATTGATCCAGCAGACGTTGGCAAATTTGATCTCTGAATATAATCCTAGGAAGCACTGCTTTCTTAGACTGCTAGATTAACATTACTTGATAGTACAAATCGTAGAGAACTATGTGAGTTTGAACCTCAAGGCCTGAACCCTAATTCTCAGTTCCAGACAAAAATATAAATCCCAGTCTAATTTTATGCACTTAGAAATGTTTGAGTGCCTACCACATGCAAAGCACTAAATAGGAAGTTAAAAGACATTGCCCATAGCTTCACATATCTTAACTAAGAAGGATAAGACAGGTATGCAGACAAAAAAAGTGGATAGGTTAAATTAGGCCAAGAGAAAATGAGCCAGTTAGGAAGCTGTTACAATACTGCAGTAAGCATGCTAAAAACAAACAAACAAGCAAGCAAACAGCTACAATAAAAAAAACCTAAAGCATGAATTAGCATGGTGGCTGTAGAATTAAAAGGAGAGAAGCAGATATGAAAGATGTTTCAGAAATAATGAACACAGCAACTAATTTTATGTGATAAATGAGATAAGACGAGGAAGGATTCCTAAGTTCCTAGTTTTAATAACTAAGAGAATGATCATATCATTGATAGAAGTAGGTACATCAAAAGGAAAAGCAGATTCATAGGAGAAACAGAAGTATTTGGTTTCAGGCACAGTGAATTTCTGGCAAAAGTTCTCTGATCTTATTTCTATCATCCTCCAAAGCAGTGATTTAAAATTTGTGCAACCTATCAGTAAATTTTGGATATGTGTTCCCCAAATTTGTAGGGAAATTATATTAATGTAGCAATCTAATTATATACAAAACTTACACAAAAGGCAGAAAATGTAAAAGATTGAGTCAACAGTAACTATAGTTACGTTATTTTTCTTACCATATCCCAATAGCTTGTTTTACACAGCCTATGTTGGAGACCACTTATCTAAATAATTTAGCTATACCTTATCTTTCCAGTTCAAAAAACTGAAAAAAAATCTTGATTTGTCTAATACAGGTTAATGATAAGGAATTCAGGTTAAAGAAAAAAACATACTTTGAATTTCTAAGGTAAAAAATCATAAAATACTCAACATTAATGATGCTGTCTAAATTTCAAGCTTTACCATCAAGTCAAAAGGCATGGAGATTCCTACACATTTTATCAGATTCACATGTGTATCTTGTACTAATATAACATTACAAAATGGCAAAATAAGATTCCCCCAAAAAGACAGTCCCTAAAGTAAGAGCAGCAGGAAAGTAAGTCCCTGTTGAACACAGTTTCTCTGCTTTTATACCTTGTGAAGGAAGGATTTTAATCTTCACAACAACTTTATGCAGTACCATTCATCTGGAAAAAAAAAAAAAAAGCAAAAACCCAGAAACCAGGGCTCAAAAGTATTAAATGACTTACTCAAGGGCACTTACCTAATATGTACCAGAGTCTCATATTTCAGTCGAACTTTTGACCTCAAGTTACTCTCTTTTTACTGACTACAGCTGCCTTAAGTCTTTTTGCTTCCTTTTGACTTTTAAGTCTGCTTCAATCCACCTACTAACACACATACTTTAAATTTCCACTTGGTCTCTATCCCAAACTATAAAGAAAGAAATAAGATTGCTTAAAATGAACAGAAAAGGTGACAGACCAGTATTTCCCTCCTTTTCTTTCCTATTAGACAAAGGTAGGGTCATGTTCTCTCAGTTTTCCAGCTTTTATTTCTGTCTATCATACTGACTTCTGGGTCACTTTCATGTTAAATATGACTTCTGAAACATGAGCTCTGTTAATTGGAATTTGAGTTCCGCTTCTGGGGTTGGTCAGGACAGTATAGGTACTCTGACAGCATATAATTTAT
The DNA here is from genome assembly GCF_001704415.2 of Capra hircus. NCBI lineage: Eukaryota > Metazoa > Chordata > Mammalia > Artiodactyla > Bovidae > Capra > Capra hircus. The sequence goes on along the minus strand of NW_017189641.1, from coordinate 236,957 downwards.
CTTTCTTAAATCCAAATAACTTGAACTGGCAAGATAGAGACCATTTTGTCTTCAATAAGTTAGCAAAGGTTTACAGAGAACAATTTAGCCCGAACTAACCTCATTTCTTTTTTTGATAGTATGAATAGTCTAATAGATCAGATAGATGCCTTACAGGTATCATATCTGAAATGAACAAAGCATAATCTTCCTGTTGTTAGGCAAACAAAATGTGGCCAGGAAAAGTAGGAGGATATATAGTTAAGTAACCAACCATTCTGGGGCTTCAGAGGTGCCTCAGTGATGAAGAATCTGCCTGCAAATGAAGGAAATGCAATAGATGAAGTTTCAATTCCTCAGTCAGGAAGATCCCTTGGAGTAGGAAATGGCAACCCACTTCAGTAATCTTGCCCAGAAAATTCCATGGACAGAGGAGCCTGTGGGCTACAGCTCATGGGGTCACAAAAGAGTTGGACATGACTTAGCAACTAAACAATCACAACAACCAAACACTCTAACAGATGTATTAATTCGTTGCTGACAATAGTGGAAAGTTATAGGCTCTCCTACTTTATTCACATTGATATCAGGCTCTCATGATGAAAATAGAAAAGGAATGTGTTTTTTAATGAGCAGATGACAAAACCAGAAGGGTGAGCACATGAGTGTGATGTCAATCTAAAAGAATGACTAAAATCTAGCCATATGAAATGGAAGTAATTAATGAAAAGTATCTTAATTAGTTTATAAACTATCTACACAAGGAGGACTGCCTTAAAAACACTGGAAGGGTTTTTTGTTGTTGCTGTTGATCATAAACACAGTAAACCAGTATCTGCTGAAAAAAAAATCCAGAAACAAACAAACAAAAAAAAACATCACCACCAATAGACAAAACTAATGCAATTTAAACAAGACTAATGTAATTTAAAACAGTATAGTGTCCAGATTAAGCTCTTACACAGCTTTATGAATGGATCATATACTCACTGTGTAAAGATTTAAGGGAGGGTACATCTGAAGAAGGTAATAAACAAATTTTATTTAAACAAAGACAGGAAACCATCTTTAAGGAAGAAACTGGAGGGTTTGGAGGTGGAGAAGGGGATTGTGCATCCAGTAGCAACTTTCAAAAGTTTTAAGGTCTGGGAAATAAACTGATTTGTTATCATTTTGATAAGGCTAAATCATCAATAGCACTCTCAGTGTTTTAATAACTAAGACATGAATCTCAAGTGGGGTAATGTAAATCAGATTCCTCCAGAGTGTAAGTCAAAATCTGTTTATATACATGACATACTTTTGAGATTTTCTCTTAAACTTCCATATATTATTATCATAGTTTTAAACAGTAGTGACATAGTAGTGACATAGTTTAAACAGTAGTGACATAGTTTAAACAGTAGTGACATAGCTCAGGAACTACAGGAATTCAAAGTTAGGGCAGCTACCAAATTGACTTCTATAGTCAGAGAATTGCTTGATTCTGGAGAGAAGCTGAGTTATTCCTGTAGTTGTGGAAAGATAGAAGGGCCATATCACAATTATGAAGTGGGAAGAAGAGTGGGTAGGTACTCTTCCCAGGTATGTCTGTGCTCAGTAACTTGCTTAAAGGTAGGGTCATCACTAGGAATTGAGGGCCCTAAAGTAATCACATGCTGTTCTCTCTCTCTCAACATTTGTGTTACAAGAAATAACAGGGAAGTCTGAGAGCAAAAGAGCAGTCACTTAGAGGTCAGTTTGAGGGTGCATGTATGAAAGAGAGGAAAGAAAGCCACCCCTGGCTGCTGTACCTTGGAGAAGCAGGTGGAGGTAGCTGCAGAGGGGGAATGGGATATTTATGTGTTTGCATATACATGCTCTAGGTCTTTTAGTACCAGTTTATGAAATGCCTTCCTTACTTACTGTCTGCCCACAGGAGTACCTTAAATTTACAGCCCCATGGAGATCAACTCCACTTGTCATATTCCCGGAACAGTTCTGCCTACTGATGAGGGGAGAGAAAATGCCCATTTTTCCAGCTCACCTGCACAACCAGAATAATGCTTGAAGATAATCATTCAAAGAGAGATTACCTGATTAATCTCTGAGTCCCTGTGTTTCTCAATGCTGATGCTGGTGTCCTTCTCTAGAAGAGCAACCACACTTCAAATTAGTCAGTTCAGTCACTCAGTCCTGTCCGACTCTTTGCAACCCCATGAATTGCAGCACGCCAGGCCTCCCTGTCCATCACCAACTCCTGGAGTTCACTCAAACTCACGTCCATCGAGGCGGTGATGCCATCCAGCCATCTCTTCCTCTGTCGTTCCCTTCTCCTCCTGCCCCTAATCCCTCCCAGCATCACAGTCTTTCCCAATGAGTTAACTCTTCGCATGAGGTGGCCAAAGTGTTAGAGTTTCAGCTTCAGCATCATTCCTTCCGAAGAACATCCAGGACTGATCTCCTTTAGAATGGACTGGTTGGATCTCCTTACAGTCCAAGGGACTCCCAAGAGTCTTCTCTAACACCACAGTTCAAAAGCATCAATTCTTCTGTGCTCAGCTTTCTTCACAGTCCAACTTTCACATCCATACATGACCACTGGAAAAACCATAGCCTTGACTAGACAGACCTTTGTTGGCAAAGTAATTTTTCTAGTTTTGAATATACTATCTAGGTTGGTCATAACTTCCCTTCCAAGGAGTAAGCATCTTTTAATTTCATGGCTGCAATCACCATGCACAGTGATTTTGGAGCCCCCCAAAATAAAGTCTGACACTGTTTCCACTGTTTCCCCATCTATTTCCCATGAAATGTTGGGACCAGATGCCATGATCTTCATTTTCTGAATGTTGAGCTTTAAGCCAAATTTTCACTCTCTTCTTTTACTTTCATCAAGAGGCTTTTTAGTTCCTCTTCACTTTCTGCCATAAAGGTGGTGTCATTTCTTCTGGCAATCTTGATTCCAGCTTGTGCTTCCTCCAGCTAAGCATTTTTTATGATGTACCCTTCATATAAGTAAAATAAGCAGGGTGACAATATATGGCCTTGACGTACTCCTTTTCCTATTTGGAACCAGTCTGTTGTTCCATGTTCAGTTCTAACTGTTGCTTCCTGACCTGCATATAGGTTTCTCAAGAGGCACTTCAAATGGCTGGCTGTAAACAGTACACAACCAAGTGATCCTCATAAGGAATGTATAAGACCTGCCCACTTAATTCCAGTGCTCTGCAGGAAGAAAAATCAGTGTTTGGCATGGTAATCAGCTTGAATAGCAGAAATAAACATTTAAAAAAATGGAATAATAAAAGAAAGCAATAACCAACAGGGCTTCCCTAGTGGCTCATTGGTAAAGAATCTGCCTGTAATGCAGAAGATGCAAGAGATACAGTTTCAATCCCTGGTTGAGAAGTTCCCCTGAAGAAGGAAATGGCAACCTACTTCAGTGTTCTTGCCTGGGAAATCCCATGGGTGGAGGAGCCAAGAGTTGGACATGACTAAACAACAACAATAACCAACAACTATCTGTTAGAAAAGAGATTAGAAAAATGGTTGCTAAAGAAAGTAAAGTTGAATTCTGGAAAGCTCTTTGAATGTATTAAGGAAAAAGAGCTCCAGGCCACAGGAATAACCAGTAAAAAAATAATCCTTCACTCTGAGGCTTCCATTGCTGTTCTAAGAACACACTTGAAAATCTACTCACCACAGAGAAGTTGGGTCTTCATTGGCTTTCAGAGGTAGCCAGCCTGCTTCTGTGGGAGGACACAGGAGAGGGAAGCAGGAGCCTAGGTTTTTAGTTCCATCTCTGTCATTGAATCATTTTGTGAGCTTGAGCAAATTCCTTCTCCTCTAATATTGAATCTAACAACCTCACAGAGGTACTAGAAGGGCCCAATGAAATCACAGAGATGGAAGCACTTTGCAAAGCAAAGAGCACTGTAGAAGTGTGAGAAATTATTATCCAAACAGATCTCATGCCAACACTTCTGGTATCACTCTCAAGACCTCCTTAGCTTTCACACAAGATCCCTAACTCCCTGGTTTCTGCCTTCAAGTCCTACCTGGCTTAAGAACAGCTTTCATTCTCCCCTCCACTTCTTCTCTTGCCAGCATCATCCTTAATGAGGCCAGCTGATAGTTGTTGTTCATCAGCTTTACTCTCTCCTAGAGAAGTCCAGTCATCCTCAGGAAAAGACTCCATAAGCACCAAAAACTCTTCAGGCACAACCTAACTGTGTGGTAAGTGTGAAGCAGGGGAGAAAGAAAGGTAGAACGCTCTACTGCTCCAGAGGAGAAATCTGTGATTTGAGTGAAACTTGCTTGAGAAGCTCTCAGTGCCCAGAATACACACACATACACACACACGGACACACACACACAATCTAAATGAAAGGCTCAGGCTAGTTCATATACCATAGCAATCAGAAATCTTACCTGATTGCTGCTCTCAGCCCATGCTGTCCACTCTGTCTCCCTTCTGTCTACCACCTGTGAAGATTCTAATTCAGGTCTGCCCATTTATACACTCCTGGGGGTGGCAAGACTCCAGGAATCTCTGTCCTCACCAATAATAGGTCAGAATTTGAAATGTTTTGGCCATGTCTGATTTAACCCTTTTATGTAGATATTACATCAGTGTTGTCAGCTTTCTAACCAAGGGTAGGACTTGGCTTCAAAACCAAGAAGCTGCTGTTTCATGATTGCTTTGCAGACCCTGAAGCTGGGTTCCCCACAGACAGTTCTCTGGAGAATAAGTCTCACTCACAGGCAATATGAGGAGAATAAGATAGAAGTCAAGTCTGACAGAATAAGTGGCTCAAGTGTATAATGGATCCAAAGGGAAAAACTGTAATCAGAAATCTGGGTGTCATGTTAAAACAGAGGGAACAGGATATGGACAATGTTAAAATAGCAGTGGGTTTAATGCTTACAAATCCATGCTTGGCACAAGAGCACATACCAGAGCAGGGTCCTAACATTTGAGCAGAATTTGGTAACTTGATATCCTAACTTGCATGAACAGAAGTGGAATCTAAAGATAAGGCACAGTGGGGTAGAAGGGTATAAACTGAGTCCATTAATAGTGCCCTAAGCTCAGATATACTCAAATAATACAGTACAGAAGCCATAATATGTCTGAAATTCTTAGGCTGGGAGTATCTATTTTTAGTGCTTCATCTATTATAGAAAAGCAAGAACCATAGAGAAGGAAGTAGGGCTATATAAGGATTCAGGACTGAAGCTCAGGCACAATATAGGGCTCTGGGGTATGATGCTGTGTTCTTGGGGCAAATTTTCTAACTAGATAGGCTATAAAAATTGTCTTTCTGGTTTCAGTAATGACGACACTACATGAAGGACAGCAAAGAAGAAGACTTTTGGATTCAGTGGGAGAATGCAAGGGTGGGATGAATTGAGAGAATAGCTTTGAAACATGTATATTACCATATGTAAAATAGATGACCAGTGCAAGTTCAGTGCATGAAGCAGGGCACCAAAAGCTGGTACACTGTGACAATCCAGGTGGGGAAGGAGGTTCACGATGGGGGGACACATGTATACCCATAGCCAATTCATGTTGATGTATGGCAAAAAATCATCACAACCTTGTAAAGTAATTGTCCTCCAATTAAAATAAATACTTAAAAAAAAAAGATTGTCTTTCCAGTTTGAAGATTCAGTTCAGTTCAGTTCAGTCCAGTCACTCAGTCGTGTCCGACTCTTTGTGACCCCATAAATTACAGCACGCCAGGCCTTCCTGTCCATCACCAACTCCCGGAGTTTGCTCAGATTCACGTCCATTGAGTCAGTGATGCCATCCACCCATCTTATTCCCTTCTCCTCCTGCCCCCAATCCCTCCCAGCATCAGAGTCTTTTCCAAAGAGTCAACTCTTCGCATGAGGTGGCCAAAGTATTGGAGTTTCAGCTTTAGCATCATTCCTTCCAAAGAAATCCCAGGGCTGATCTCCCTCAGAATGGACTGGTTGGATCTCCTTACAGTCCAAGGGACTCTCAAAAGTCTTCTCCAAAGGATGGCATGGGGAGGAGGGTGGGAGGGGAGTTCAGGACTGGGAACATGTATACACCCATAGCGGATTCATGTTGATGTATGGCAAAGCCAATACAATATTGTAAAGTAGTTAGCCTCCAATTAAAATAAATAAATTTAAATTAAAAAAAAAGAGTCTTCTCCAACACCACAGTTCAAAAGCATCAATTCTTTGGCACTTAGCTTTCTTTACAGTCCAACTCTCACATGCATACATGACCACTGGAAAAACCATAGCCTTGACTAGATGGACCTTTGTTGACAAAGTAATGTCTTTGCTTTTCAATATGCTATCTAGGTTGGTCATAACTTTTCTTCCAAGGAGTAAGTGTCTTTTAATTTCACGGCTGCAGTCACCATCTGCAGTGATTTTGGAGCCCCCCAAAATAAAGTCTGACACTGTTTTCACTGTTTCCCCATCTATTTCCCATGGAGTGATGGGACCGGATGCCATGATCTTCATTTTCTGAATGTTGAGCTTTAAGCCAACTTTTTCACTCTCCTCTTTCACTTTCATCAAGAGGCTTTTTAGTTCCTCTTCACTTTCTAGGGTATCCCAATTCATATCCAGTCCTGGATGGCTCATAGGCAAAATACTTCTCTTTCTCTCCCTTAATGCTCTCTATTCTTCTTGCTTATTTACCTGTATATTCATTCCAAGTTCAGGGTAGTTTGCCACAGAGTATATAACTCAGGGTTTGGGATAGTATGCCAAGAAGGAAGTTTGCAATGGTAAGTCTACTCCTAACCACATGTCAATGGCTATAGGGGATAAGAATGGGAGTGGAAATATTTTAGTATTAACTTTTGGCGGGACTTGCCATGGTAAAACTGGTCCTTGCCAGGGGTGTCTCAGGGCTAAATCTGCTCTCTAGTAGCTCCACTTAAAACAACACCCTGATGAACTTTTCCTTGTAGAACTGGCATAGTGCCTACTTACCTCAGAGCCTGGCACATAGTTCAGTTCAGTTTAGTCACTCAGTCCTGTCTGACTCCTGGTGACCCCATGGACCATAGCAAGCCAGGCCTCTCTGTCCATCACCAACTCCCAGAGTTTACTCAAACTCATGTCCATTGAGTTGGTGATGCCATCCAACCATCTCATCCTCTGCCATCCCCTTCTCTTCCTGCCTTTAATCTTTCCCAGCATCAGGGTCTTTTCTACTTTGGCACATAATAGGAACCCAATAAATGTTTTTGATTGAACAGAATCATAAATTGCTCACTAAAACAGCCAGACAAAACTTTCCAAACTTTTCACAGTGGTTAAAAGGATATAAAGTTTTAAAGTTCCTTCTATAGTGAATCAACTACTTTGAGAAGTTTTTTTTACATTGCTGAAAAGTTTTTTACATTTTTCCTCAGGATTTAAAGTCCTCCGTTATATACAACTATCTCTGTAGGTATATTGGGGAAAACTAAGACCCACTGAAATTAGTGGGCAACTGAAGAAAGAAGACAATCAATCAAAGGTAGGAAGGAACCCAAGTTTCTTAGCATGGAAGAGAACTGTTCTTCACCTTGTTACATGTGTGCTCAGTTGCTCAGTAGTGTCTGACTCTTTGAGATGCTATGGACTATAGCCTGCCAGGCTCCTCTGTCCATGGGATTTTCCAGGCAAAAATACTGGAGTGGGTTGCCATTTCCTATTCTGGGGATCTTCCCAAACCAGGGATCTAACCCACATCTCCTGCATCTTCTGAATTGGCAGCTGGATTCTTTACCATCGAGATACCTGGAAAGTCCCCTCACCTTGTTAATGTGAATATAAAAGCTTATTCCAAAAAACAATGACTAAGGGAGAAAAAAATGGAAGGATATGTTCATGGATTTTTTTTTGGGGGGGGGGGAGCTGCATCATGTAACTTGTGGAACTTTTGTTCCATGACCAAGGATTGAACTCGGGTCATTGCAGTGAAAGCACCAAGTCTTAACCCCTGGACCTCCAGGGAATTCCCTTCATGGAATTTTAAAGTCAACAATTACGTCTGTAAACTCCTTTCATTCTATTAAATATAATCTCCTTTCCCAAGCAATAATATTCTAATACTTTTTAAAACAACTTATTGAAGTAATCAACTATACAGCAAAGAGATTCAGTTATATTGTTATACCCAAGTCATGAAATCTCCCAATGACCACCAGGGAGCTGATATCCGATGCAAAAGCAAGAGAGTTTTTATTACCAAGCTCGAGCTGGGGCTCCCACCATTACAGACTCAGCGGCTAAGGAGAGGAGCCCCGAACTCTGGGTTACATTGCTTTTATAGGGTATTCTCCCGTGAAAAATTCGAAAAACAGGAGTTTCTGGGTTGGGAGACATCTAATTGTTTACTTTCTGTGGAAGGGTTAGGTGTTGGGTTCTGATTGGTTTTCATTTCCTGGGCTGGCCATGGGTTCTGATTGGTTCCCATTTCCCGGGCTTAATTCGAATTTCCCGGGCAGGTCATAAGTCCTGAACATAAAGTCAGGAGATCCTGATCTGGGATCTGATTGGCTCGCAGGTGGTGGGGTGAGGTCAGGGGATTTCCAAAGACTCTTTCCTCAGAACTCTAAAATGGAGTCTTTTTTTTTTTTTGGCAAAATGGAGTGGCTTAGGCTCTTCATTCCCCGCTTCTCAAGGACCCAGAACAGACCCAATCATGGGTCTGTAACCAGCTCTGTATTTTCTTCCGCTAAGGGGGCTTCTGGCAGAGCTGTATATTGGGACCTGAGCACCATAAGCTGCACCATGTTGATGGGGCTCTTGATGAAGGTCATTAACTTGTTCAATAAACACGGCCTGAAGGTGAGTAGTAAAAGTAAGATAATCAGAGGCCCTGTATACCCCAGACGAGTCCCGATGTCCATCTTATGTCCCTCTGTCCTTCAGAAGTGAAGGAGACCTTGACGAGGTCATAGTCAGGGCAATTACCAGTAAATCGCTTGTTCCACATGTCTGAGGTGATAGGATTTACGAAAGTCATCGTGACCAGGTCCAATGGCCTGGCCACACTCCATTTCCACCAGCCATCATTTGAAGTCACACATTCCCATGCCTTACAGTGACGACTGTGCATGCTGCCACAAGTCTTTATCCGGTCTCTTTTGTGCCCCAGACATGCATAAAAACCCACTTTCCACAGATAAACACGTGCCCAGGAAGTCTCCATCAATTCTTTTAGGTGGAAGTATAAGTCGGGCCACCATGTGTTTACAGGGTGCATGGCAATCATCTGGTTCAGCACATCGTATGTCTCTCCATTTCATAGTTTCCAGGTTACTTTAAAAGGTTGGTGTGTATTTTGGTCCTGGGCCACACCTAAAGCCTTCCAGCTCAGGAGGGAGAGCACCAGGAGTAGCCGAGTAGCCATTTTACCATTTTACCTACTTTTGTTGTCATCGCAGTTTTAGCTTGAGTGGGTTAGTTTTGTCCAATTCAGCCTTCCACTGGGGGAGGAACTCTTCTCGTAAGGCGAACAGGCACGCAGGCCGTGTGTGGGTGTAGTGGACCCAAGCAGAGATGCTGTCAACTTTGAGAACAATTGGTGTCATCAAGACGACAAGGAAGGGTCCCTTCCACCTAGGCTCTAGGGTCTCTTGGCGATGATGGCACACGTACATCCAGTCTCCTGGCTGGTAGCAGTGAGGTTCAGGTGGAGGGCCTGATTTAGATAGTGCTTTGAGCCTCTTCCATGTGTCCCTGTGGCAGTATTGTAAGGACTGGAGACAAAAAAGCAACTGCTGATCATCTATTTCTTTTAACACTTCTGCCTTTAGGTTAGGGATTATTGGGGGAGGTATCCCATACATGATTTCAAAAGAGGTGAGTCCCAGTTGGTATGGTGAGTTCTGCACCTGGTACAGGGCAAAGGGGAGGAGAGCCACCCAGTCCCCACCAGTCTCAACAACTAGTTTTGCTAATGTCTCTTTAAGCATCCTATTCATCCTTTCCACTTGCCCTGAGCTCTGGGGCCTATAGGCACAGTGCAGCTTCCATCTAGCCCCCAAAGCCCAGGCTACCCCCTGGCTTACCTGAGACATGAAGGCTGGCCCATTATCTGACCCCACCTGTGCCGGAAACCCGAACCGTGGCAAGATGTCTTCAATTAGCTTTTTGGCCGCCACCTGTGCTGTTTCTCTCTTGGTGGGGAAAGCTTCTACCCACCCTGAGAAGGTATCTATGAACACCAACAGGTATTTGTATCCATATTTACCAGGTTTTACCTCAGTGAAGTCCACCTCCCAATAAGTTCCTGGTCTTGTCCCCCATTCTCTAATTCCTTGGTTGGCCAGATGAGGGACAGCGTTCGTGAGCTGGCATGCTTTGCAGTTTGATGTGTCCTATTATCGTCCTGACATCTTTCATGGTAATCTTGGCATGTCTAATCAGGTCTTGCATCTTGTGGGGTCCCAGGTGAGTGGCATGATGCATTTTTAGTAATACTTGTTTTCCTAGTTCTTCTGGGAAGATTAGAGAGCTGTCTGCTGCTCTCCACCACCCAGCCAGCTGTTGGGCCATAGGCAGGCTTTTTTATCCAGTCTAAGTCTCTTGTTGAGTAATTGGGCAAAGCTGGCAGAATAGGGCTCCCAGGGTCAGGCAGCTGAAGAGTGGCCTCTATCATGGTATTCTGGGCTGCATCCCTGGCTGCCCTTTCGGCCAAGTTGTTTCCCCTTGAGATTGGGGTGTCTGGCTTCTGGTGCCCCAGGCAGTGTATTATGGCTAGTTTTTTAAGAAGCCATAATGCTGAGAGGAGAGCTTTTATTTCTTCTTTGTTTTTAATCGTCTTTCCCTTGGCTGTGAGGAGCCCCCTCTCTCTGTAGATGGCCCCGTGTATGTGGGCAGTAGCAAAGGCGTATTGGCTATCGGTAATGATGTTAAGCTTTTTGTCCTTTCCCAGCTGGAGGGCTTTTGTTAGGGCGATTAGTTCAGCCCTTTGAGCCGAAGTACCTGGAGGTAGTGCTTCTGCCCACACAATTTGGGTTTCCATCCACCCCCGCATACCTGAGTCCATCTCAAACGAAACTGCTCCCGTCGGTATACCAGGTGACCTCAGCATCCGCCAGGGGGCGATCTTGCAAGTCCTCTCGCTTCCCACGCACCTGGGCTAGTATGTTGCTGCAGTCATGGATCGGGGCTTCCAAGTCTGGGTTAGGAAGCAACGTAGCTGGATTGAGAGCAGTAGGCGGTAGAAAGATGATTCTGGAGGGGTTTAGCAGTAGTCCCTGGTAGTGGGTCAGCCGAGCGTTGCTGATCCATCTATCTGGGGGTTGTTTCAGTATGCCCTCAATGGCATGGGTTGCAGTAATATGTAACTCCTGCCGTAGTGTCAGTTTGTCTTCATCTTTGACCATTAGGGCCACGGCCGCAATCATGCTGAGGCATGGGGGCCAGCCTGATGCTACGGGGTCTAGGCATTTAGACAAGCAGGCCACTGTCCATTTCCAAGGTCCCAAATGTTGCATCAGCACCCCTTTTGCTACTCCTTGTTTTTCATCCACATACAGGAGAAAGGGTTTTGTGAGGTCAGGCAACCCTAGGGCGGGGGCTGACAGCAGAGCCGTTTCAATAGTTTTGAAGGCGGCCTCCATCTGTTCTGTCCAGCTGAAAGGGGTGGTACTTTTGGTGGCTTCATATAAGGGTTTGGAATCCAAAGATGGCAGAAGCCAGCAGACCCCAAGAATTCTCTCACCCTTCAAGGTGAGTCTGGGGTCGGTATTTTGAGTACCATCTCCTTTCGTGCCTCTGGCAGCCACCTCTGCCCTTCTTTTAACACATACCCTAAGTAGGTGACCTCTGGTTGGCATATCTGAGCCTTTTTGGCTGAGGCTCGGTACCCTAATTTTCCAAGGGTCTGCAATAGTTTTTGGGTGCCCATGAGGCAAGTCTGTTGGTCTTTTGCTGCAACTAAGAGGTCATCTACGTATTGCAACAAGGTTAGTTGGGGGTGTTGTTGTGCCTCTCGAGTATTGTAGACCCTATCTGCCACTGTTATTAAATCCTGGATACTCTTTTCACCCAGGCATTCTAGTTTTTGTAACTTTTTCCTGATGTCTGGAGCCACCTGGTTGACAAAATGCATTATCAAAGCAGCCTGAGAGCCTTCTGCTTCTGGGTCCATGGGGGTGTATTGTGTAAAGGCCTCCATCAGCCTTTCCAGATAAGCGGGTGGACTCTCAGTGGGGCCTTGTTGAACATCTCCTACTCTAGCTAGGTTAGTGGGTTTCCATGCAACTGCCTTGAGCCCCCCCAACAGAGTCTGGTGGTTGACCTGGAGCCTCTCCTTACCTTGTGCCTTATTGTAATCCCAGTCAGGTCGTGATAAAGGAAAAGAGGTGTTAATTTCATCTGTATTAGTGGTGGGTTCTCCGTTTGTCCCTGGGACCCTTTTACAGGCCTCATTCTGTATTCTCTCTCTCTCTTCCATGGTGAAGAGAATCTGGAGCAGCTGTTGGCAGTCGTCCCATGTGGGCTGATGAGTAAAAAACACAGTTTCTAGAAGGTTAGTTAGATCTCTAGGGTTATCTGAGAACCTAGCATTCTGTGACCCCCAGTTATATAGGCCACTGGTAGAGAAGGGCCAGTATTGATGAGGTTGGTTCCCTTCCTCATCGAGGGGACCGGCCACTTGTAAAGGGAGGGCAACAGTTGAGTCTACTGGCCCCACCAGAGACATGGCTGGCCTATGGAGAGTATTTTTTGCAGGCCCCCCTTCTGATGCATCGGCCCTAGGTGGAGGGATAGCAGGGGCCCGCAGTGGCTCGAGGGGTTGGTAAGGGGTGGGAAGAGAAGTTCTTCCTCTGTTCCCCCTTGTAAAATGGGGTACAGCAGCGCCGTTGGTTCAGGTTCCTTGGGATCTTTCAGGTTCTTTCCTACACGTGTCACCGGCACCTGTGCGGTGGAGAATGCCTGTTGAGGCAAGAAAGGTTTTACCCATGGAGAGGGGCGCAATATGAGATCTTCCCACACTATGACATAGGGAACTTGGTCAGGGTGTCTGCTCCGTGGTCAAAAGATGATGTCTTGGACTCGGTGCACGGTTTCCAAGTCAAAGGTGCCCTCTGGGGGCCATCCCACGTGGAAGGTTGGCCATTCCGCGCTGCAAAAAGTGATTAATTTATCTTTCTTAATTTCCACACTGAGGTCACGTGCACACATCTTGACCTCCCTAAAATGGTCAGTGATCAGGGATAGAGGGGTAGGGTTAGATTGACTTTGCCCCATCATTCCTAGATCAGTCAAATGTTGGTAAATTAACACAGACAGTACAGATAGCCACACAGACAGACAGAGAGACAGAAGATACAGACCTCCGGGAGTCCGGAGGCAAAACTGAGAGTAAGACGATGGCCTCTGGCCGTTCAGCGGGAGCAACCCGCTATTGTTTACAGAGAAGAGGGGCACTCCGTCCCCTCCGAAGGGGCCGGGGATGTCTCCCAATGACCTGCACCGGTGACCCAAAGCAAAAGAGTTTTTATTATCAAGCTCGAGCTGGGGCTCCCACCGTTACTGACTCAGCGGTTAAGGAGACGAGCCCCGAACTCTGGGTTACATTGCCTATATAGGGTGTTCTCGCGTGAAAAATTCGAAAAACAGGAGTTTCCGGGTTGGGAGACGTCTAATTGGTTACTTTCTGTGGAAGGGTTAGGTGTTGGGTTCTGATTGGTTTTCATTTCCTGGGCTGGCCATGGGTTCTGATTGGTTCCCATTTCCCGGGCTTAATTCGAATTTCCCGGGCAGGTCATAAGTCCTGAACATAAAGTCAGGAGATCCTGATCTGGGATCTGATTGGCTCTCAGGTGGTGGGGTGAGGTCAGGGGATTTCCAAAGACTCTTTCCTCAGAACTCTAAAATGGAGTTGTTTTTTTTTTTTTTTTTTTGGCAAAATAGAGTGGCTTAGGCTCTTCAATATATATTCTTTTTCATTATGGCTTATCACAGGACATTGAATAATATTCCCTGGGCTATACAGTAGGACTTTGTTGTTTATCCATTCTATATATACAGTAGCCTGTCAGGCTCCCCTGTCCATGGGATTTTTCAGACAAGAATACTGGAGTGGGTAGCCATTTCCTTCTCCAAGTATCTTTCCAACCCAGGGATGGAACCTGGGTCTCCTGCATTGCAGAAAGATTCTTTACAGATTGAGCCACCAGGGAGACCCCCATATATAATAGTTTGTGTCTCCTAATCCCAAACTTCCATCCTTTCTTCCCGCATCCACCCTCACTCTTAGCAACTACAAGTCTTTTCTTTATATTCTATGAGTCGGTTTCTGTTTTGTAGATATGTTCATTTGTGTCACATTTTTAATTCCACATATAAGTGATATCATATGGTATTTTTTTTCTCTTTCTGACTTACTTCGTTTAGTATGATAATCTCTAGGTCCATCATTGTTGCTGAAAATGGCATTATTTCATTCTTTTTATGGCTGAGTAATATTCCTGTGTGTATGTGTGTCTGTGTGTCTGTGTGTACACATACATACATATGGGCTTTCCTAGTGGCTTGGTGGCAAAGAATTTGTCTGCCAATGCAGGAGACATGTGTTCAATCTCTGGGTTGGGAGGATCTCCTGGAGAAGGAAATGGCAACCCATTCCAGTGTTCTTGCCTGGGAAATCCCATGGACAGAAGAGGCTGTAGAGCTACAGTCCATTGGGTCACAAAAGAATCCAACATGACTTAGTGACTAAAAAAAAATAAATAAATATACATATATATATGTATGTATGTGTATGTGTATATATATATATATATATATATATATATTTCACATCTTCTTTACTCATTCATCTGTTGACATTTAGGTTGTTTCCATGTATTGGGTAACAATATTCTAATTCTTCAATATGTCCTGCACATAAAGTGTTAATAAGAGATATTGGACACATGTACAGGCCTAGATTAAGGTATAGGCCAGTTATGGCAGAAATCAGAGTCCAGAGGCTTAGAGGTCTGAAAGTTATCAAGAGGATGAGAGATGTGCAAGGTTAATTAGCTTTAATCTGAGAGTAGCATATATTTGATCCAATTGATTTTAACCTATTTGCTGGGTGTGGTTGTACAAGTGTAGATCACAGCCAGAAGAAGTTAAGAAGTTTATGGGTGAATTCTGCCCTTACTAGAAAACCAATGAGAGAGATGGTACAACTCCTATCTGTTTTTACCTAGTCCCTTCTCTGAAAGGAATAAGAGTAGTCATTAAACAACTTATCCTGTATGTTAGTGCCAGCTCTTGGAGGTCTATCTCTTCATTGAGCTCACTCTTTTTATTTCCCCAAGCATGCTGTCTTTTCCGTCCTTCAGTTCCTCTTCCATTGACCGTTTCACTGTTTATTCCCTTTCTGCCTAACCCTCCATTCCTCATTTCTTGCTTTTTCCTTAGACCCCTGTGCCGGGAGCCAGTGTGAGGAATCCCTCCCGTGACAAGGTCATGAGGAAGGAAGCTGACATACGCAAGGCGTGCTCAGACTTCAGGGGCCCCTCTGGAAATTCCTAAGCATGTACCCCAACAAAAATCTGCCGGTTTTTGTGCTCTGCTTTTCTACTCTTCTGACATTTTCTGGAAAAAGTCAATTCAGGGCTTTAGTCTTCTACATTTGAAAGAGTGTTTCAATCCAAA
Organism: Capra hircus; assembly: GCF_001704415.2. Classification (NCBI taxonomy): domain Eukaryota; kingdom Metazoa; phylum Chordata; class Mammalia; order Artiodactyla; family Bovidae; genus Capra; species Capra hircus. The sequence continues at coordinate 221,342 of NW_017189641.1, read as the reverse complement.
AACCCCTCTGATGGCTTTCTAGCCTGCCTGCAGGACTCATACAGCTGCGCTTGTGATTGTTTGAGGCCTCCTGACCGCAGGAGGCACAGGAAGCTTAAAACATCCTAGGAATGTAGGGGCTTCCGAGGAGTCAAAATCTTTAGAATAGGACTGATTAAAGGTTTCATTTGTTGAGTCAATGCTTGCTGCCAAATTTTCATATCCTTTATTTTTAGATATAGTTGGTATATAGAAAAACAAGTAGTAGACCTGGTATTAGCAACATTAGATCTTTGAGTTAAGTACCTTCTTTGTTATATCCCACTGCACCTTTGTTCTATAGAGATGTAACTTTAATGCTTTAAGGAGATGCAGATTAAAGAAAAACACTTCAGGGGAAACAAAATTAACATTCATTAAGGAAGAGAGCCAAAAAGTGTTGACAAGCCTCTTGGCCAGAAGATAATGTAAATCACCTGAGACCTTCTGTACACAAAATGATGTATAGAAAGAGTCTGGGCTGCGAGCGCCACATAATTTTGTGTTATCCATTGATCGCCATGTTTTATCAAAAGTATAAAAGGCCTTCTGAACAATAAAAGAGGGGACCAGCTTCTCGGACCAGTTTCTCGAACTAGTCTCTCGGCCTGGTTTTTTGGGACTCTGGCTCCCCCCGTGTCTTTTTCTCTCTTTCTTCTTCTCTCCCTTTCCCTCTCTCTGCTCTTTACTTTAACTTCAGGCTGAATCTCCACCTGGGGCGCGGAGGCTCGTCAGGTCTACTTACTTGCCCTGGCTGTTAAGACCCGCACGAAAGGGAGCTTAAGGCGAGGCACCCTTAGATATTCAAGCGGGCACCGGTGGCCCAACGTAGATGGTGCAAATTCCTTGTCTGGAATTTTATTGGCCTTCCGCGTAAACCAAGCTATTCAGCCCTCTTCCTCCACTTAATCTTCATACTACACTATAGTTTCTTAATCTAATCTTACATTAATAAATAAACAAGTCTTTCCACGCCAATGCCGTCCACCCTTCAAATTCCCTGGATCCACCGGGGCTGGACCCCGGCACCCCTGGAATATGTTGGCCTCACAGAGCTATCATCAATGACTTTCTCTAAAGTCATTTTAACCTAGATCTTTCAGGAAGCCCTTGACCCAGACAGCTCATTTATAAATCCATAAATATCAAGTTGACAGAAAAGACTGGACAGAATTGAAATCAAATCCAAATGTTGAGAAAAATACTCCATCTTCTCCTTTATCTTTCTAGTTTCAAAGTAAAGTTTCTCTTTATTCTAATTGTGAATTGCAGAGCTTTGAAAACATTTCTTCTTCTGTATTTTATCTACTATATATTTAAAAATGTTCTTAGAACTAAGAATGTTCTAAGTAATAATAACAGCATTGAATACTATAATTCAGCTATATTGGGGAAGACTTGGAGATTCCTCAAAGAAATCTTGATAAAGAAGCAGTCTGCATGGCAAAAACCATCACAACATTGTAAAGTAATTATCCTCCAATTAAAAAATATATATTTTAAAAAGAAGTAGCATAGTGTAGAGGAAACAGCACTGAGTAAGAGTTGAAATCTCCATTTGAGTCCCAGATGCATCTTTTAATTCTCATGCAACTTTGGGCAAGTTCATTCCTTCTCCAGTATAAAAATAGCAACAATTATAATAGTAATATGCATTGCATACTTACTATCTGCCAAGCAATGAAAGAAGTACTTTAGATGCTCTATTCCATTAAATCTTTACAGCATCCTTATAAGATAGACACTATTATAATTAATACTTTGTTGATTATGTAGCTGAAGCTCAGAGAAGTTGAGAAAATCTCTCAAAGTTTCACATGGCCTTAGACTATGGAAGTTTTCAGAACCAAAGTTCAAGCAGTTAGTAAGTATCAGAACTAGGATTCAAACTCAGGTTCATCTGACTCCTGAGGTCACACTTTTAACCAGTAGGAAATGCTGTTGGCTCTATAACATTTTATTGAGCCTTCGTTTCCACATTCATTCTACTGAGCCTTAGTTTCCACATTAATAAAATCAGGGGATTAGATTGATCTCTAAAGTCCTTTTAAGCTCTAACAGGTTAAGTCTTATATTAAAAGAATATTGAGATCTCCAGGGGCAGCTAAAATAGCAGATAAAAGCCAAAACCCTGCATCAGTACTTTCCCTCACATTGCATGAAAGGGCCATGGCATGCCAAGGCTTTCATAGTGATGTTGGAAAGGAGGAATGTTCCACATCAGCAGTGTTTTGAGTCATAGGTCAAAGGAGAGAAGAGCCTAGCCTTTCCACCAAGAAACCAAAAAACTGGGAGAAACATGTGAGTTTTCAGTTCAGATCTAATACATTTGCCAGGGGTAAAAGTAAACATTCTCTTACAAGAATGGAGGAGACCAACCCTGCACAAATTAACAAATAATAATGTAGCAAACAACCTCTGAATCTACTAAGAATTTAGTCAGAGACCTGTCTTTCAAGGAGGGAAAGCCTCAATATATTAATTTCAGTGTCAGAAATAAAAAATTATTTCCAGGGAGTAATATTCCAGAAGAGAAATACATGCCTTTGGTTGACATACAAAAAAGGCATGGAGGACTGGTAAGGCCAAGAGTTATTCAGGTAGTTTTTCTTCTGACCCCATAAGAGACTGACCAGACTTGCCTGTGACTGTTCCAGCATCTCCATTGGAGGCGTGTGTCGGTGGTGGCCTGCTGCAGGTTTCGGGGCACTGAGTGTTGCAGTACATGCATGGGATCTTTTGAAGGAGGTCACCATTATCTTCATTACTTCCACCATAGTTTCAGTTCAGTTCAGCTCAGACCGGCTCTTTGCAACCTCATGAATTTCACCATGCCAGGCCTCCCTGTCCATCACCGACTCCTGGAGTTCACTCAAACTCATGTCCATTGAGTCAGTGATGCCATCCAGCCATCTCATCCTCTGTCGTCCCCTCCTCCTTCTGTCCCCATCCCTCCCAGCATCACAGTCTTCTACAATGAGTGAACTCTTTGCATGAGGTGGCCAAAGTCCTGGAGCTTCAGCTTTAGCATCATTCCTTCCAAAGAAATCCCAGGGCTGATCTCCTTCAGAATGGACTGGTTGGATCTCCATGCAGTCAAAGGGACTCTCAAGAGTCTTCTCCAACACCACAGTTCAAATGCATCAATTCTTCAGCGCTCATCCTTCTTCACAGTCCAACATTCACATCCATACATGACTACTGGAAAAACCATAGCCTGACTAGATGGACCTTAGTCGGCAAAGTAATATCTCTGCTTTTGAATATGCTATCTAGGTTGATCATAATTTTTCTTCCAAGGAGTAAGCGTCTTTTAATTTCACGGCTGCAGTCACCATCTGCAGTGATTTTGGAGCCCCCCAAAATAAAGTCTGACACTGTTTCCACTGTTTCCCCTTCTATTTCCCATGGAGTGATGGGACCAGATGCCGTGATCTTCGTTTTCTGAGTGTTGAGCTTTAAGCCAACGTTTTCACTCTCCTCTTTCACTTTCATCAAGAGGCTTTTTAGTTCCTCTTCGCTTTCTGCCATAAGGGTGGTGTCATCTGCATATCTGAGGTTATTGTTATGTCTTCCAGCAATCTTGATTCCGGCTTGTGTTTCTCCCAGCCCAGTGTTTCTTATGATGTACTCTGCATAAAAGTTAAATAAGTAGGGTGACAATATACAGCCTTGACGTACTCCTTTCCCTATTTGGGACCAGTCTGTTGTTCCATGTCCAGGTGTAACTGTTGCTTCCTGACCTGCATATAGGTTTCTCAAGAGGCAGGTCAGGTGGTCTGGTATTCCCAACTCTCTCAGAATTTTCCACAGTTTATTGTGATCCACACAGTCAAAGGCTTTGGCATAGTCAATAAAGCAGAAATAGATGTTTTTCTGCAACTCTCTTGCTTTTTCCATGATCCAGCAGATGTTGGCAATTTGATCTCTGGTTTCTGACTTTTCTAAAACCAACTTGAACATCAGGAACTTCACAGTTCACGTTTTGCTGAAGCCTGACTTGGAGAATTTTGAGCATTGCTTTACTAGCATGTGAGATGAGTGCAATTGTGCAGTAGCTTGAGCATTCTTTGGCATTGCCTTTCTTTGGGATTGGAATGAAAACTGACCTTTTCCAGTCCTGTGGCCACTGCTGAGTTTTCCAAATTTGCTGGCATATTGAGTGCAGCATTTTCACAGCATCATCTTTCAGGATTTGAAAGAGCTCAACTGGAATTCCATCACCTCCACTAGCTTTGTTCATAGTCATGCTTCCTAAGGCCCACTTGACTTCACATTCCAGGATGTCTGGCTCTAGATGAGTGATCACACCATCATGATTATCCGGGTCATGAAGATCTTGTTTGTACAGTTCTTCTGTGTATTCTTGCCACCTCTTCTTAATACCTTCTGCTTCTGTTAGGTCCAGACCATTTCTGTCCTTTATCGAGCCCATCTTTGCATGAAATGTTCCCTTGGTATCTCTCATTTTCTTGAAGAGATCTCTAGTCTTTCCCCTACTGCTCTTTTCGTCTATTTCTTTGCTTTCATCACTGAAGAAGGCTTTCTTATCTCTCCTTGGTATTCTTTGGAACTCTGCATTCAGATGCTTATATCTTTCCTTTTCTCCTTTGCTTTTCACCTCTCTTCTTTTCACAGCTATTTGTAAGGCCTCCCTAGAGAGCCATTTTGCTTTCTTGCATTTCTTTTCCATGGGGATGGTCTTGATCCCTGTCTCCTGTACAATGTCACGAACCTCATTCCATAGTTCATCAGGCACTCTGTCTATCAGATCTAGTCCCTTAAATCTATATCTCACTTCCACTGTATAATCATAAGGGATTTGATTTAGGTCATACGTGAATGGTCTAGCGGTTTTCCCTACTTTCTTCAATTTGAGTCTGAATTTGGCAATAAGGAGTTCATGATCTGAGCCAGAGTCAGCTCCTGGTCTTGTTTTTGTTGACTGTATAGAGCTTCTCCATCTTCGGCTGCAAAGAATATAATCAATCTGATTTTGGTTTTGACCATCTGGTGATGTCCATGTGTAGAGTCTTCTCTTGTGTTGTTGGAAGAGGGTGTTTGCTATGACCAGTGAGTTTTCTTGGCAAAACTCTATTAGTCTTTGCCCTGCTTCATTCCGTATTCCAAGGCCAAATATGCCTGTTACTCCAGGTGTTTCCTGACTTCCTACTTTTGAATTCCAGTCCCCTATAATGAAAAGGACATCTTTTTGGGGTGTTAGTTCTAAAAGGTCTTGTAGGTCTTCAAAGAACCATTCAACATCAGCTTCTTCAGCATTACTGTTTGGGGCAAAGACTTGTATTACGGTGATATTGAATGGTTTGCCTTGCAGATGAACAGAGTTCATTCTGTCGTTTTTGAGATTGCATCCAAGTACTGCATTTCAGACTCTTTTGTTGACCATGATGGCTACTCCATTTCTTCCTGCCTGCAGTACTAGATATAATGGTCATGTGAGTTAAATTCACCCATTCCAGTCCATTTTAGTTCACTGATTCCTACAACGTTGACGTGCACTCTTGCCATCTCTTGTTTGACCACTTCCAATTTGCCTTGATCATGAACTTGACTGGAGAAGGCAATGGCAACCCACTCTGCTACTCTTGCCTGGAAAATCCCATGGGCAGGGGAGCCTGGTAGGCTGCAGTCCATGGGGTTGTGAAGAGTCAGACACGACTGGAGCGACTTCACTTTCACGTTTCACTTTCATGCATTGGACAAGGAAATGGCAACGCACTCCAGTGTTCTTGCTGGAGAATCCCAGGGACGGTGAGCCTGGTGGGCTGCTGTCTGTGGGGTTGCACAGAGTCGGACACACTGAAGTAACAGCAGTAGCAGCATGGACCTGACATTCCAGGTTCCCATGCAATATTGCTCTTTACAGCATCCTACCTTGCTTCTATCACCAGTCACATCCACAGCTGGGTATTGTTTTTGCTTTGTCTCCATCCCTTCATTCTTTATAGAGTTATTTCTCCACTGATCTCCAGTAGCATATTGGGCACCTACTGACCTGGGGAGTTCCTCTTTCAGTATCCTAACATTTTGCCTTTTCATACTGTTCACGGGCTTCTCAAGGCAAGAATACTGAAGTGGTTTGCCATTCCCTTCTCCAGGGGACCACATTCCATCAGACCTCTCCAAACCCCCCCATCTTGGGTTGCCCCTCGGGCATGGCTTAGTTTCATTGAGTTAGACAAGGCTGTGGTCTTAGTGTGATTAGATTGACTAATTTTCTGTGAATATGGTTTCATTATGTCTGCCCTCTGATGCCCTCTTGCAACACCTACCATCTTACTTGGGTTTCTCTTACCTTGGGCATTTGTTATCTCTTCACGGCTGTTCCAGCAAAGCATGGCCGCTGCTCCTTACCTTGGATGAGGGGTATCTCCTCACTGCTGCCCTTCCTGACCTTCAACGTGGGTTGGCTCCTCTAGGCCCTCCTGCACTCACGCAACCACAATTCCTTGGACATGGGGTTGCTCCTCCCAGCTGCCTCCTCTGGCACTCTAGGCTGCTGCCCCTGACCTCACACGTGGGGTAGCTCCTTTCGGCCGCTCTTAGTGCACCGGCCGCAGCCGCCTGGGCTAGTTGGCCCCAGGTAAATAGCAGGGAGGAAACACAGCTCCACCCATCAACAGAAAATTGGATTAAAGATTTACTGACTATGGCCTCGCCCATCAGAACAAGATACAATCTCTCCCATCAGGAAACTTCCATAAGCCTCTTATCCTTTTCCATCAAAAGGCAGACAGACTGAAAACCACAATCACAGAAAAGTAACCAATTTAATCACAAGGACCACAGCCTCGTCTAACTCAATGAAACTATGAGCCATGCCTTGTAGGGCCACCCAAGATGTATGGGTCATGGTCGACAGTTCCAACAAAATGTGGTCCACTGGAGAAGGGAACGACAAACCACTTCAGTATTCTTGCCTTAAGAACCATGAATGGTATGAAAAGGCAAAAAGATAACACACTGAATGATGAACACCCCAGGTCTGTAGGTCCCCAATATGCAGCAAGGTCTGATGCTATAAAGAGCAATATTGCATAGGAACCTGGAATGTTAGGTCCATGAATCAATGCAAATTGGAAGTGGTCAAACAGGATATGGCAAGAGTGAATATTGACATTTTAGGAATCAACGAACTAAAATGAACTGGAATGGGTAAATTTAACTCAGATGACCATTATATCGACTACTGTGGGCAAAAATCCCTTAGAAGAAATGGAATAGCCATCATAGTCAACAAAAGAGTCCAAAATGCAGTACTTGGATGTAGTCTCAAAAACAACAGAATGATCTGTTTTTTTCCAAGGCAAACCATTCAATATCATGGTAATCCAAGTTTATGCCCTGACCAGTAATGTTGAACAAGCTAAAGTTCAATGGTTCTATGAACACCTACAAGACATTCTAGAACTAACACCCAAAAAAGATGTTGTTCTCATTTTAGGGGACTGGAATGCAAAAGTAGGAAGTCAAGAAACACTTGGAGTAACAGACAAATTTGGCTTTGGAGTACAGAATGAAGCAGGGCAAAGGCTAACAGAGTTTTGCCAAGAAAACGCACTGGCCATAGCAAACACCCTCTTCCAACAACACAAGAGAAGACTCCACATATGGACATCACCAGATGGTCCACCCTGAAATCAGACTGATTATATTCTTTGCCTCCAAAGATGGAGAAGCTTTATACAGTCAGCACAAACAAGAGATTCCAAGGCAATATTTCATGCAAAGATGGGCTCAATAAAGGACAGAAATGGTATGGACCTAACAGAAGCAGAAGATATTAAGAAGAGGTTGCAAGAATACATAGAATAACTGTACAAAAAATAGCTTCACGACCCAGGTAATCACGATGGAGTGATCACTCACCTGGAGCCAGACATCCTGGAATGTGAAGTCAAGTGGGCCTTAGGAAGTGTCACTACAAACAAAGCTAGTGGCAGTGATGGAATTCCAGTTGAGATGCTGTGAAAATATGCTCTAAAAGATCATGCTGTGAAAGTGTTGCACTCAGTAAGCCAGCAAATTTGGAAAACTCAGCAGTGACCACAGGACTAGAAAAGGTCAGTTTTCACTCCAGTCCCAAGAAAGGCAATGCCAAAGAATGTTCAAACTACTGCACAATTGCACTAATCTCACATGCTAGTGAAGTAATGCTCAAAATTCTCCAAGCCTGGCTTCAACAATACATGAAAGTGAACTTCCAGATGTTCAAGCTGGTTTTAGAAAAAGCAGAGGAACCAGAGATCAAATTGCCAACATCTGCTGGATCATCAAAAAAGCAAGAGGTTTCCAGAAAACATCTATTTCTGCTTTATTGACTATGCCAAAGCCTTTGACTGTGTGGATCATAATAAACTGTGGGAAATTCTTCAAGTGATGGGAATACCAAACCACCTGACCTGCCTCTTGAGCAATCTGTATACATGTCAGGAAGCAACAATTAGAACTGGACGTGAATCAACAGACTGGTTCCAAGTAGGAAAAGGAGTACATCAAGGCTGTATATTGTCACCATGCTTATTTAAATTATGTGCATCACAGAAGAACTGTACAAACTACCACTAGCTTTGTTTGTAGTGATGCTTCCTAAGGCCCACTTGACTTCACATTCCAGGGTGTCTGGCTCCAGGTGAGTGATCACTCCATCGTGATTATCTGGGTCGTGAAGGTATTTTTTGTACAGTTCTTCTGTGTGCATACTTTAAATTATGTACATCATGAGAAATGCTGAGCTGGAAGAAGCGCAAGCTGGAGTCAAGATTTCTGGGAGAAATATCAATAACCTCAGATATGCAGATGACACCACCCTTATGGCGGAAAGCGAGGAAGAACTAAAGAGCCTCTTGATGAAAGTGAAAGAGAAGAGTGAAAAAGTTGGCTTAAAGCTCAACATTCAGAAAACTAAGATCATGGCATCTGGTCTCATCACTTCATAGGTGGGGAAACAATGGAAACAGTGGCAGACTTTATTTTTGGGGGCTCCAAAATCACTGAAGATGGTGACTGCAGCCATGAAACTGAAAGACGCTTACTCCTAGGAAAGAAAGTTATGACCAATCTACACAACATATTAAAAAGCAGAGACATTACTTTGCCAACAATTACTTTGTCTAGTCAAGGCTATGGTTTTTCCAGTAGTCCTGTCTGGATGTGAGAGTTGGACTATAAAGAAAGCTGAGCACGGAAGAATTGATGCTTTTGAACTGTGATGTTGTAGAAGACCCTTGAGAGTCCCTCGGATTGCAAGGAGATCCAACCAGTCCATCCTAAAGGAAATCAGTCCTAAATATTCATTGGAAGGACTGATGTTGAAGCTGAAACTCCAATATTCTGGCCACCTGATGCAAAGGTCTGACTCATTGGGAAAGACCCTGTTGCTGGGAAATATTTAAGGCAGGAGGAAAAGGGGGCAACAGAGGATGAGATGGTTGGATGGCATCACTGACTCAAAGGACATGAGTTTGAGTAAACTCTGGGAGTTGGTGATGGACAGGGAGGCCTGGCGTGCTGCAGTCCATGGGGTCACAAAGAGTCAGACACGACTGAGTGACTCAAATGAACTGATATTCCATCTGCATTCCCCTCCTCTAAGTTCTTGCCCAGTAACGTGGCTTCAACTCTCATATCTATGTGGATGACTCCTAAATCTATATCTGCAGCCCTACCCTATCACACTAACTCCAAATCTGTATCACAGCTGTTTCTTGGACATTTCCACAGAGACATTTAGATGCTGCTTCAAACCCATCAAATGTTAGATTTAACATCTTCTTTTCCAAGTCAGTTCCCAATAAAGTGGGAAAGGAACTTGATATCTATAAAGACAAATATAAATACAAAGTATTATATTTCTCATTCAGTATCAAAGACAACATTGTTTACCCAGGCACCTAGGCCTGGGACTTTGGAGTACTTCTCCAAATCCAGGCACTTACTAAGTCTAAGAGATCCTTCCTTTGTGAGATCTCTTGTATCTGTTCCTTCCTTTCCATTCTCAACAGACTGATGAAGTCTAAATTTTAATCTCTCATCTTACATTGATATTGTTGTGTCTCTCAGCCATGTCTGACTTGTTGTGACCCCATGGACTTTGCCCACCAGGCTCCTCTGACTGTGGGATTTCCCAGGCAAAAAATAGTGAAGTGGGTTGCTATTTCTTCTCTAGGGGATCTTCCCAACCTAGGTACTGAAACCATGTCTCCTGCACTGCAGGCAGATTCTTTACCACTAAGCCACCAAGGAAGCCCCCTCATCTTACAGAAATGAATGCAAAGATGGAAAGCACTTGGCATACTATGGTGATCAAATAGTGTTAGATGCACTTTTAAGTACTAAATATACTCCACTTAGATGCCTTTCTGGTACCTCAAACTCAATATGTTCTTAACTGAATGAATTTCCTTCCCTAAACCAGCTTCTCCCAATATCTGTTGTTGACAGCATAATCTACTCACTCAAGTAAAAAACCCAGGCATGAGTTTTCTTTGAATTTTTTCCCTCTCTTGGTTTCTACATATAATTTCTCATAGCATCTTATCAATTGTCTCTGATATTTCTTTCAATATGTCTCCATCCTTATGTCTTTATGGGCACTGGGCTAAAGAAAAATCTTTTGAGTCAGACATACCTAAACCTGGATTTAGCTCAACAAATTACTGTGAAACCTTGAACAAATTATTTAGCTTTCTTGAATCTCAGTTTTTGCCTCTGTAAAATAGTAATGACATTACCTATGCCTTGGAGTCCCCGCCCCCCACGGATTGAATGAGATTATTGTATGTATAGTATTGATAACAGAGTTTTTATTTAGTTGCTCAGTTGTGTCCTACTCTTTTGCAATCCCATGGAATGCAGCACACCAGGCTTCCCTGTCCTTCACTATATCTTGGAGTTTGCTCAAACTCATGTCCATTGAATCGGTGATGCCATCCAACCATCTCATCCTCATTGTCTCCTTCTCCTCCTGCTCTCAATCTTTCCCACCATCAGGGTCTTTTCCAAAGAGTCAACTCTTCGCATCTCTTGGCCACAGTTTTGGAGCTTCAGCATCAACAGCAGTCCTTCAAATGAATGTTCAGGATTAATTTCCTTTAAGATTGACTGGTTTGATCTCCTTGCAGTCCAAGGGACTCTCAAGAGTCTTATCCAGCACCATACTTTGGAGGCATCAGTTCTTCAACACAGCCTTGTTTATTGCCCAAGACTCACATTGGTACATGACTACTAGAAAAACCATAGCTTTGACTATATGGATGATACCTCTCGAAAATATGTTCCTTTTCACCCCTCACAATTTTCCTCTTCAAATTGCTTAAAATGTAGTCCATTGATTTGAGCTCTTAATGTATGCATTTATAGTTACAAACATACCTCTGAGCACTTGTTTCGCTGCATCCCATAAATTTTGGTATTCATATTTTTCCTTTCATCAATCGCAGTGTATTTTCTAGCTTCTCTAGGATTTCTTCTTTAGCCCAGTAGTTGTTTAAGAATACACTGTTGATTTAATATACCTGTGAATTTCCGTTTTCCTTTTGTTATTGATTTCTAGCTTCAGCCCACTGTTGAGGGAGAAAATACTTTGTATGATTTCAATATTTTTAAATTTATTAAGACTTCCTTTGGAGCCTAACCTGTGGCCTAGGGAATATGTTCAATCTGCATTTGAGAAGAATGCATAGTTTCTTTTTGGGTGAACTGTTCTGTGTATGTCTACTGTGTTTAGTTGAATTACAGAGTTGTTCAAGTTCTCTATTCCCATATTGATTTTCTTTCTAAATATTCTGTCCATTATTGAAAGTGTGATATTGAAGTCTCCAGTTTATTGAAGAACTAATTCTCCCTTTAGTCTGTCAATGTTTACTTCATAAATTTTGAATGTTATTGAGTATATAAATGTTTATAATTGTTATATCCTCTAGCTATGCTGAACTAAACCTTTCACTAATATATAATCCCCTCTCAGTCTCTTGTAACTTTTCAGATTTAAAGTCAGTTTTTTTTCATGGTTTGAAAGGATGCATGCAACCCAATATTCATTGCAGCACTGTTTACAATAAGTAGGCCATGGACGCAAACCAAATGTCCATAGACAGGTGAATGAATAAAGATGGATATGGTACATATATACAGTGGAATAATAGTCATTAAAAAGAATGAAATAATGCCATTTGCAGTAACATTGATGGACCTGGAGATTATCATATTAAGTGAAGGAAGCTTGGTACACTTTATATGCGAAATCTAAAAATTATATATGTACAAAGCAGCTTATTTACAAAGCAGAAACAGACTCACAGACTTAAGAGAATAATTATAGCTACCAAGGAAGATGGGCTAGGGGAGGGACAGATTGGAGTTTGGGATTGACACGTACATGCAGTTATATTTAAAATAGATAACAAGAAATGTCCTAATGTATAGCACAGAGAACTCTTCAATATTCTGTAATAATCTAAATGGGAAAAGAATTTGAAAAAGAACAGATACATATTTAAGTATAACTGAATCACTTTGCTGTACATCTGAAATTAACACAAAATTGTTAATCAACTATGCTGCTGCTAAGTCACTTCTGTTGTGTCCAACTCTGTGCAACCCCATAGACGGCAGCCCACCAGGCTCCCCCGTCCCTGGGATTCTCCAGGCAAGAACACTGGAGTGGGTTGCCATTTCCTTCTCCAATGCATGAAAGTGAAAAGTGAAAGGGAAGTTGCTCAGTCGTGTCTGACTCTTAGTGACCCCACGGTCTGCAGCCTACCAGGCTCCTCTGCCCATAGGATTTTCCAGGCAAGAGTACTGGAGTGGGGTGCCATTGCCTTCTCCATAATCAACTATACTCCAATGTAAAATTAAAAAAAAATAAAGTACTTTTTAATGATATTATTAAAGTTACTCCCGGAGAAGGCACTGGCACCCCATTCCAGTACTCTTGCCTGGAGAATCCCATGGCCGGAGAAGCCTGGTAGGCTGCAGTCCATGGGGTCGCTAAGAGTCAGACACGACTGAGCAACTTCACTTTCACTTTTCACTTTCATACATTGGAAAAGGAAATGGCAACCCACTCCAGTATTCTTGCCTGGAGAATCCCAGGGATGGTGGAGCCTGGTGGGCTGCCGTCTATGGGGTCGCACAGAGTTGGACACGACTGAAGCAACTTAGCAGCAGCAGCAGCAGCAGCAATAGCAGCAGCATAGTTACTCCAGCTATCTTTTGGTTAGTGTTTGCATAAAATTTCTTTTTCCATTCTTTCAATTTCAACTTATTTTTATGTTTGTGTCTAAAGTGAGTACTTGTAAGCAGTATATAGTGGCAACATGGTTTTACCCATTCTGCGGTCTCTGTCTTTTAATTGGTAAGTTTAATCTATTTACACTTAAAGAATTTACTGATAATGAAGGATTTAATTCTGTCATTTTGCTATTAAAATATATATCTTGTATCTTTTTTGTTCCTCTATTCTTCCAATATTGTTTTTTTTGTCTTTGATTAAATTTTTAGTGTAGCATTTTTATTTCCTCTTTGCTTTCTTTTCTGCACATTTTAGTTATGCTATGGAGATTATAGTCAACATCCTAGATACATAATAATTTAATCTGAATTGACACCAAGTTAGCTTCAAGAACCGTACCTTAACTCTGCTCCTATCCAAATTCTTCCCTTCATTTATGTTGTTGTCACAAATTAAATCTTTATATATTTTGTGCTCATTATCATAGATTCATAATTATCTTTTTATGCATTTGTCTTTATAAATCACATAAGAAACAAAAGAGAATTTACAAACCAAAAATACAATGATGTTAGCTTTTATTTTTGCTTATGCACTTTTCTTTACTGGAGATCTTTATTTCTTCATATGACTTTAAGTTGCCATATATTATAGCTTCCTTTCCCTTTAGCTTCCCTGGTGGCTTAGGTGGTAAAGAGTCTGCCTGCTATGTGGGAGACCCTGGTTTGATTCCTGGGTCAGGAAGATGCCCTGGAGAAGGAAATGGCAATCCACTCCAGCACTCTTGCCTGGAAAATCCCATGGACGGAGGAGCCTGACAGGCTATAGTCTATGGGGTTGCAAAGAGTCAGACACGACTGAGCGACTTCACTTCACTTCACTTCATACAATTAAATAAACATACAGAAATGATATTGTGACACATTTTTCTGGAGAAGGAAATGGCAACCCACTCCAATACTCTTGCCTTGAAAATTCCATGGACGGAGGTGCTTGGTGCAGGCTACTATCCATGGGGTCGCAAAGAGTCGGGCACGACTGAGTGACTTGACTTTCACTTTGACTTGACTTTCCCTTTAGCTTGAAGGACTCCTTTTAGGATTTCTTGTAATGGAGGTCTACTAACAACAATTTTTTTTTCGCTTTTGTTTATCTGATAATGTTTTAATTTCTACTTCATTTTTGAAGGATAGTTTTCCTGGTCACAAAATTCTTGGTTAACATATGACTAAGCAATTCCATTCCTAGGATTATACACAAAATAATTGAAAGCAGGCACTTGAGCAAGTATCTGTACAGAGTCAAGAAAACAAATTGAGATGCAAAAACATAATTTAAAAACTAATATAAAGAGCAAGAAACTCAGTAGAATTGCTAAAAATTCAAAGTGATAACAATGAACAAAAATTCTGGGGTAAACAGTTAGTGAAAAGGATAAAGACAAATTAAACTAGTTACAAGATAATAGAAATGGGATCAAAAATAATCTACTAAGAATAATGCTGAAACAGAATGACTTCTATTTATTGTACAATAAAACAGAAAACATATTAGAAGATATAACAATAGAAAAATTCTCTGAAATAATGGAAGAATTGAATTTGCAAATCTAAGGACTATACTTGCTTTTCAACATTTATTTGTAGGCTTTTTAATAATGGATATTCTGATATGGAGATGACACCACCCTTAAGGTAGAAAGTAAAGAGGAAATAAAAAATCTCTTGATGAAAGGGAAAGAGGAGAGTCAAAGTGTTGACTTAAAGCTCAACATTCAGAAAACTAAGATCACTGCATCTGGTCCTGTCATTTCATGGGAAATAGATCGGGAAACAGTGGAAACAGTGTCAGAGTTTACTTTTCTGGGCTCCAAAATCACTGCAGATGGTGATTGCAACCATGAAATTAAAAGACACTTACTCCTTGGAAGGAAAGTTATGACCAACCTAGATAGCATATTCAAAAGAAGAGATATTACTTTGCCAACAAAGGTCCATCTAGTCAAGGCTATGGTTTTCCCAGTGGTCATGTATGGATGTGAGAGTTGGACTATAAGGTAAGCTGAGTGCCAAAGAATTGATGCTTTTGAACTGTGGTGTTGGAGAAGACTCTTGAGAGTCCCTTGGACTGCAAGGAGATCTAACCAGTCCATCCTAAAGGAGATCAGTCCTGGGTGTTCATTGGAGGGAGTGATGCTAAAGCTGAAACCCCAATATTTTGGCCACCTGATGCAAAGAGCTGACTCATTGGAAAAGACCCTGATGCTGGGAGGGATTGGGGGCAGGAGGAGAAGGGGACGACAGAGGATGAGATGGCTAGATGGCATCACTGACTCGATGGACATGAGTTCGAGTGAACTCGGGAGTTGGTGATGAACAGGGAGGCCTGGCGTGCTGTGATTCATGGGGTTGCAGAGTCGGACACGACTGAGTGACTGAACTGAACTGAACAGATTCTGAGTGGTGTGAGGTGATATCCCATGTGGTTTTGATTTTGATTTCCCTGTTGGTTAATGATGTTGAGCATCTCTTCCTGTGTCCATTGGCCATCTGCATGTCTTCTTTGGAAAAATGCTTATTAGGTCCTCTGTCCTTTTTTAAATTGGATTGTTTGATTTTTTTGATGCTGAGCTGTATGACATATTTGTATATTTTAGATATTAACCCCTTATCTAAAATATCATTTGCAAATATCTTCTCCCAGTCAGCCCATTGCTTTTCTGTTTTGTAGATGATTTCCTTCCTTGTGTAAAGGCTCACCTTTACAGTGTAAGTTTTTTTCCTATTAGGATTTTCAAGAGCAGTGGATTTTCAAGTTCTGGATTGCCACTTCACTAACTATATGACCTTATGTATGTCACTTCCTTAATTTTCTTCTCTCTGAGGATATTGATATTTGCAAATTTCTGATACCCATAGGCCCACTTTTTCAGCAAGGCTGAATCGAGGACAAAGCTCTCTAATTGGTAACTTACTGAACATCCACTTCCAGGCATAATACTTGGCAAAAGTATGAAGTGGACAAAGCTTATCTCTAGAATCCTTCTATCTTCATAATTGTGTAAGCACTTCTAATTTGGCTGCTTGTTTCAATTACTTCTGTAATTCTTCCAACAGCTAGTCTGGTAAGATTAGCTCATAATTGTTTGAATGCTAAAGGTGTGGCAGTCAGAAAGGATTAGGGAAACATTTATGGAGAGGAGAGGTTAACATCTGAAGTGTGACTATATGGAGCAAAGGGAGTAGTCCATTTTGCTGGACATACAGGGTAGATTTCTGGGAAAGAAAGGTTATATTGTGATCATATTCTGGGAGCTTTAATACCTCAGGATTGCAGTGTTTGAAATTAATTTGACTGACAGTGGGGAGCCTTTGAAGAGTTTGTCCAGGGGGCGACTTGAACAGGATGAAGCACAGTTCTCTAAAAAGCCTCAGTTAAAATGCAAATTGTGCTCCCTGGGAAAATAATGCATTAGTTCATTAGTTAATTAGCACTTATTAATACCTTCACTTCAGTTCAGTTTAGTCACTCAATCATGTCCGACTCTTTGCGACCCCATGAATCACAGCACGCCAGGCCTCCCTGTCCATCACCAGCTCCCGGAGTTCACCTAAACTCATGTGCATCGAGTCGGTAATGCTATTCAGCCATCTCATCCTCTGTCGTCCCCTTCTCCTCCCGCCCCCAATCCCTCCCAGCATCAGGGTTTTTTCCAATGAGTCAGCTCTTCGCATGAGGTGGCCAAAGTATTGGAGTTTCAGCTTTAGCATCAGTCCCTCCAATGAACATACAGGATGGACTGGTTAGATCTCCTTGCAGTCCGAGGGACTCTCAAGAGTCTTCTCCAACACCACAGTTCCAAAGTATCAATTCTTTGGCACTCAGCTTTCTTCACAGTCCAACTACCACATCCATACATGACCACAGGAAAAACCATAACCTTGACTAGACGGACCTTCGTTGGCAAAGTAATATCTCTGCTTTTCAATGTGCTGTCTAGTTTGATCATAACTTTCCTTCCAAGGAGTAAGCGTTTTTTAATTTCATGGCTGGAATCACCATCTGCAGTGATTTTGGAGCCCAAAAAATAAAGTCTGACATTTTTTCCACTGTTTCCCGATCTATTTCCCATGAAGCGATGGGACCAGAAGCCATGATCTTATTTTTCTGAATGTTGAGCTTTAAGCTAACTTTTTCACTCTCCTCTTTCTCTTTCATCAAGAGGCTTTTAGTTCCTCTTTACTTTCTACCATAAGGGTGATATAATCTGCATATCTGAGGTTATTGCTATTTCTCCCAGCAATCTTGATTCCAGCTTGTGCTTCTTCCAGCCTGGCATTTCTCATGATGTACTCTGCATATAAGTTAATTAAGCAGGTGACAATATGCAGCCTTGATGTACTCCTTTTCCTATTTGGAACCAGTCTGTTGTTCCATATCCAGTTCTAACTTGCTTCCTGATCTGCATACAATTTTCTCAAGAAGCAGGTCAGGTTGTCTGGTATTCCCACCTCTTTAAGAATTTTCCACAGTATGGTGATCCACACAGTCAAAGGCTTTGGCATAGTCAATAAAGCAGAAATAGATGTTTTAATTATCAAGGGGGAAAGTGCTCTGAGGTACTTGGTCACAAGGACAAAAGAGAACAATATTGATTAGGAAGAAAAAAGAAGTAAACCAGGTTCAGAGAACAAGTAATATCTTAATGTCCATTGCAAGGGGGCTCTAGGTAGATGGAAGGCAGCAGGAAAACAGCACTAGACCTAGGATGGGAAGACATAAGGGCATCAAGAGTTGGGGTGCCAGACTAGGTCCCAGGTCCAAGTAAGTAATATGAAAATAGCTCTGGCCCCAAAACAGCTGTCTTTTCTGCTGACTTGAAATGATACCATGAGAGATTCATTCTATATGTTCTGGAAAGAAATTTGTTTGAAAACAACTTGAGACATCTAAGAAAACTCAAATACCACTGAGTAACAGCACTTAATGCACATAATTGGGCTCTAGTTTCATTATTTCTCAAAATTTCCCTTTTAACATCTATAAAATGGGAATAGTACGTGATTTGCCTTGCTCGCATATTTGAGGTGAGAGAATGAGAGGGTGAATTGAAATGGTAGATGTTATAGAATGTTGTAAATGGTAAATTGCAAGACCATTATAAGGAAGAGTGTGTATTTATAGCTTTCCTTTTTCCCCACAGTACTAGGCAGAGAGCTAGTACATTTTCTCATATGTACTTATTACTACTGAACTGAAATGAATAGCTGCAATTTAATATATTTTTGTAAGGATTATATGAAGCTGAAAATCTTTAGTAACAATAAAGACAAAAAAGTCCTTTTTTAGTCCACAATTGATCTTAGATTCCAGAAGATATACTAATTCAGAGAGAGCAATTGTTCACCTTTACCTTTGCTGTAGCCTCTGAAGATATTAAGAAGAGGTGGCAAAAATACAGAGAAGAACTGTACAAAAAATGTCTTAATGACCTGGATAAATACTGTGGTGTGGTCACTCGCCTAGAGCCAGACATCCTGGAGTTTGTAGTCAAGCTGGTCTTAAGAAGCATTACTACAAACAAAGTTAATGGAGGTGGTGGAATTCCAGCTGAGCTATTTCAAATCCTAAAAGATGATACTATGAAAGTGCTACATTCAATATGCCAACAAATGTGGAAATCTCAGCAGTGACCACAGGACTGGAAAAGATCAGTTTTCATTCCAATCCCAAGGAAGGGCAATGCCAAAGAATGTTCAAATTGCCATACAATTGTACTCATTTCATATGCTAGCAAGGTAATGCTCAAAATCCTTCAAGATAAGCTTCAACAGTATGTGAACTGGGAACTTCCAGATGTACAAGCTAGATTTAGAAAAGGCAGAGGAACCAGAGATCAAATTGTCAACATCCATAAGATCATAGAAAAAGCAAGGGGATTCCAGAAAAAAACATCTACTTCATTGATTACACTAAGGCCCTTGACTGTGTAGATCACAGAAAACTGTGGGAAATTCTGAAAAAGATGGGAATACCAGACCACCTTACTTGCCTCCTGAAAAACCTGTATGCAGGTCAAGAAGCAACACTTAGGAAGGAACAAGATGGTGGAAGATTAGGTGGATGTGGAGTACATCTCTGTCCACAGATACATCAGGAATACACCTTCAGACACAGAATTGCCTGCTAAACACCAGCCGGAAATGGACAGGAGTACCTGGCCACTGTAAAAGAATATACAGAAGCATGCAAAACTTGGTAGGATGAAGGAACTAGAAGAAATACAAGAGTGTTAGTAAGAATGGACCTGCCCTTGGACAGTGGGGGGAGTGAAACAGGGGTCCAATCCCCACATAGGGGTAATTGTCTGGGTCAGAGGAGAAACATTTAGGGCCAAGAGTGAAGCAGCTGATCTATGGAAGCCTAAATGGGATGAGAATCCGACAGTCTCTACTGCAGCCATACATGCCCTGCACAAGGATGCAGGTCCTCTAGAAGGTGCAGCGACTGGGAGCTGGAGCATAGAGATTATGGAGTAATCCCAGGGCGAGGGCTGCTGTTGACTGTGTAGATATGGACCAAGGGGATGTGAGCAAGAAGACTGTGGTGGGAAATTCCTGTGGAGGAAAGCCAGGCAGCCTCAGAAGCAAGGCAATACTTCTGAGTCATGCGTAGGGGATAAAGTCATCACCATAGCCTCTCCCTCCCCACATGCCAGCAGGTGAACAATAGAGAGGCTGGCCCCTCAAGTGCCTGACAGGCAAAACAACAGAGTAGAACCCCACCCAGGGTGCCCATTTAAGTGCCTGATGCACTGAACACCAGAGAAGGACCCCAGGCAAGGGAACCCTCTAAGTGACTGAATGGATGGAGCAATGCAGAAAGACTAGCCAAAGGGGCCTTCTGATTGCCAGCTACCAGAGACTCATAAAAAGACTCTGACAGGGCCATAACTCCTCTGGCTGAGGCAGTCCATGTCCCTACACACTTGGTGCCATCAGGGTCCCTGTGACCCAAGCAGCTGTGCCACCTTCAGGCTCAATCCTCACTGGGGCAGAGCTGCCACCAGCCAAAAAGTCTTGCATCTATGCATGCGGTGTAGCTTCTGCTGTGACTTTGTGATCATGTGAACTGTGGCCTGCCAGGTTTCTCTGTCAGTGGGATTCTCCAGGCAAGAATACTGGAGTTCATTGGCCAATACTGGTTGCCATACCCTTCTAGAGCATTGTATTTCCTGCAGCCCTAGCCACCAACTCCCCTGAGTACCTGGTGCTGCCAGAACCCCTGAGACCCAAGCAGCCACACCACCTCCATACCTGGCCCTCAATGAAGCAGACCCAAGTCCTCCAGGGCAGCCTCAGGAGCAAACCCCAGTGGATGACCCACATACAGAGGGGGAAATTAAACCAAAATGGAAACCCAGGGGCAGTGTGGCTAAGGAAGAAGACTCAAAACCTTCCCACGAGTTGTACAAGCTGCAGATCAAATCCACGTGATCAACTAGGCAGACTCTGTGTCTATGGAATATATGAAAGGACATTGAGAGCTCTCTCACACACACAAAAATGCACTAGCTCTGATAGCTGTGGACATTGGAGGCAAGAACACACAGGAGTAGGACCAGATTAAAGTCTGAGCTACCCCCACAGCAGGTCTAGAGACCAACACAGTGTTGGAAGGCATCCTAGGGAAGTGAGGTGGACTGTGACTTCCAGAGAGGGAAAGGATGCTGACAGCAGAGACTCACGAAAAACATTTATTAATCCCATTGTGACTTTTTATGTAGTTTCCTTTGGATTTTTTTTCTTTTTTCTTTCCCCCCCTTTTTTCCCCTCTGTTGTAGCTGTCAATTTTATTAGCACTATGAAATCTAACTAAGCTTTTGAGTTTTTTTTTTTAATCACACTTTTTATTGCTGTTATAAACCTCTGCCTCTACTTTGGCCTTTTGGATTTATGCAGAGTTTTCCTTTTTTTTCTTCTTTCTTAACTATAATTTTTAAATCTTTACAACCTATTATTGTTTTCTATTGTTTTTCTACATTTATTCCTTTGTTTACTTTTTGTACTCTTCTTTTCTCCTTATAATTAATCTTATATATATATATATATATATATATAAATAAATCTTCTTTATCTACCTCTATTTAACTTTGCACTTCTATTCTTTTTTTTTTCTCACCATTGTTGTTAGTTTTATTTGCATTGTTTTATTCCCCAGTTGGCACCTTGCTTTAGCTTTGTTTTCCAGTTTGTGCTTTAGTTAGTTTTGTTAACAGGTGGATATTATATTTCATTTCCTTTATTTGCCAGGTCAATCTATTGTACCTTATTTTTTTTTTTTTGGACTGCTTTGATTTTGCTTATGGGTGTATATGTATATATTCCATTATTTAATTACTATTTGCATGATTTTGTGATTGCCATTTGTCTGAGGTTTATTTTTTTCTGGGTATTTGCTTTAATTTCATTTAATGCAATAACAAACCACTTATAAAATCTCTGTTCATGGCCAGAGATCAAGCCCTGTGTCTTTGGAGTGGGAGTACTGATTCCAAGACTTAAGACAACCAGAAAATTCCTAACTCTAGGGAATATCAACTAGTGAAAACTCCCACAAAGGAAACCACTTGAATACAAGACCCACCGTCACCCACTACCAGTAGTACCCTGTGCAGAACAACTCATCCAAACAGCAAACAAGATAAAAATACAAACCCAATCATCAGCAGACAGGATTACCTTCTCACTCAGCCTTGACCATCAGAGGGAAGGGGGAAAAAAGACTCAGCACAAATCTCACCCCATAAGAAGCTTGCACAAACCACTGGACAAATGTTAGGAGGGCAGAAACCAAAAAGAAGAAAGAAGTTAACCTTGAAGACTGGGAAAAGGAGACCTCAAACACAATAAGTTAAAAAAAAGAAAAGAAAAGGCAGAGAAATACTGCAGAAATAAAGGAACAAACTAGAAACATAAAAGTCCAAATAAATGAAGAGTAAATAGGCAAACTACCTGAAAAAAATTCAGAATATAGTAAAGATAATCCAAAAACCTTGAAAATAGAATGGAGAAAATACAAGAATCAATTAACAAAGACCTAGAATATTTAAAGAATAAGCATACAGAGGCAAACAACACAATTACTGAAATTAAAAATATTCTAGAAGGAATCTATAGCAGAATATCTGACACAGAAGAATGTATCAGTAAGCTGGAAGATAAAATGGTAGAAATAACTACTAAAGAGCAGAATAAATGAAAAATAATGAAAAGAACTGAGGATAGTCTCAGAAACCTCTGGGACAATATTAAACATACCAACAGTTGAACTATAGGTGTCCCAGAAGAAGAATAGAAAAGAAAGCATATGAGAAAATTTTTGAAGAGATTATAGTTGAAAATTTCCCCAACATGGAAAAGAAAATAGCTAATCAAGTCCAAGAGTTGCAAAGAGTCCTATACAAGGAGAAACATGACAAGGCACATACTAACCAAACTAATAAAGATTAAGTACAAAGAAAGAATACTAAAAGCAGCAATGGAAAAGCAGCAAGTAACATACAAGAGGAACCCCATATGTCTAACAGCTGATCTTTCAGCAGAAACTCTGCAGGCCAGAAGGGAATGGCAGGATATATTTAAAGTACTGAAAGGGAAAAATCTACAACCAAGATTAATATACCTAGCAAGGATTTCATTCAAAATTAATGGAGAAATAAAAAGATTTTCAGACAAGCAAAAGTTAAGAGAATTCAGTACCACCAAACCAGCTTTACAACAAATGTTAAAGGGACTTATATAATCAGGAAACACAAGAGAAGAAAAAGATCTACAAAAACAAACCCAGAACAATTAAGAAAATGGCAATAGGAACCAATAGGCAATATATCAATAGGCAAAAAAATAGGCAATATATCAATAATTATTTTAAATATAAACGGATTAAATGCTCCAACTAAAAGACACAGACTGGCTGAATGGATACAAAAACAAGACCCATATATATGTTGTCTACAAAAAAAAACACTTCAGACCTGAAGACACATACAGACCGAAAGTGAGAGGATGGAAAAATATATTCCATGCAAATGGAAAGCAAAAGAAAGCTGGAGTAGCAATCCTCATATCAGACAAAATAGACATTAAAATAAAGAATATTAAAGGAGACATGGGAGGACACTACATAATGATCAAGGGATGAATCAAAGAGGAAGACATAACAATTTTAAATATCTATGCACCCAATGTGGGAGCACCTCAATACATAAGACAAACACTAACAGACATAAAAGGAGAAATTGACAGTAATACAATAACAGTAGGAGACTTTAACACACCATTCACACCAATGAACAGATCATCAAAACAGAAAATTAATAAGGAAACAAAAGTCTTAAGTGATACATTAGACGAAACGGATTTCATTGATATCTTCAGGACATTCCATCCAAATGCAGAATATAACTTATTCTCAATTGCACATGGAACATTCTCCAGGATAGACCATACCTTGGGTGACAATTCAAACCTCAGTAACTTTAAGAATATTGAAATCATAATCAAGCATCCTTTTGGACCACAACACTATGATACTATATAGCAATAACAAGAAAAAAAACCCATAAAGCACACAAGCACATGGAGATTAAATAATACATTTCTAAGTAACAGGTGACAGAAGAAGTCAAAACAGAAATCAAAAAAATTTTATAAACAAATGACAATGAAATCACGACAACTAAAAACCTATGGGATGCAGCAAAAGCATTTCTAAGAGGGAAGTTTATAGCAATACAATCCTACCTCAAGAAACAAGAAAAAAAAATTAAATAGACAGCCTAACTTTATACCTAAATCAACTAGAAAAAGAAGAACTAAAAACTCCAAAAATTAGCACAAGGAAAGAAATGATAAAGATTTGAGCAGAAGTAAATGAAAAAGAAATTAAAAAACAATGGGCTTCCCTGGTGGTTCAGAGGTTAAAGCGTCTGCCTCCAATGCTGGAGACCCGGGTTTAATCCCTGGGTCAAGAAGATCCCCTGGAGAAGGAAATGGTAACCCACTCCAGTATTCTTGCCTGGAGAATCCCATGGACAGAGGAGCCTGACAGGCTACAGTCCAAAGTGTCACAAAGAGTCGGACACGACTGAGCGACTTCACTTCACTTCAATGATTAATAAAACTAAAAGTTGGCTCTTTGAGAAGAGAAATAAAACTGGCAAGCCCTTAGCCAGACTCATCAAGAAAAAAAGAAAGAAGAATAAACCCAGCAATATTAGAAATGAAAAATGAGGGGTTGCAACAGGCAATGCAGAAATACAAAAGATTATGAGAGACTATTATGAACAACTGTATGGCAATGAAAAGGATAACCTGGAAGAAATGGTCAGGTTCTTAGAAAAGTTCAATCCTCCAAGACTAAACCAGGAAGAAACAGAAATTATGAACAACCCAATTACAAGCACTGAAATCGAAACAGTGATCAAAAATCTCCCCAAAAACAAAAGCTCAGGACCAGACAGCTTCACGGGTGGATTCTATCAAACATTTAGACAAGAGCTAATGCGTATTCTTCTAAAATTCTTTCAAAAAATTGCAGAGGAAGGAACACGTCCAAACTCATTCTATGAGGCCACCATTACACTGATACCAAAACTCGACAAAGACAACACACAAAAAAGAAAACTACAGGCCAATATCACTGATGAACGTAGATGCAAAAATTAAAAAAAAAAATTTAGCAAACAGAATTCAATAACATATTAAAAAGCTCATAAACTATGATCAAGTTGGGATTATCCCAGGGATGCAAGTATTCTTCAATATACACAAATAAATCAATCTGACACACCATATTACAAATTGAAAGAGGAAAATCATATGATAATCTCAAAAGATGCAGAAAAGCCTTCGAAAAAATTCAGCACCGACTTATGATTAAAACACTTCAAAAAATGGGCTTAGAAGGAACCTACTTCAACACAGTAAAGGCCATATGTGATAAGCCCACAGCAAATGTTATTCTCAATGGTGAAAAACTGAAAGCATTCCCCCTAAGATCAGGAACAAGACAAGGGTGTCCACTTTCACCACTATTACTCAAACAGTTTTGGAAGTCCTAGCTACAGCAATCAGAGAAGAAAAAGAAATAAAAGGAATCCAGGTCAGAAAAGAAGAAGTAAAGCTCTCAGTGTCTGCAGATGACATGATATTTTACAGAAAACCCTAAAGATACTACCAGAAAATTACTAGAGCTAATCAGTGAATTTAGCAAAGTTGCAGGATACAAAATCGATACACAGAAATCACTTGCATTTCTATATACTAACAATGAAAAATCAGAGAGGGAAATAAAGGACTCAATCCCATTCACCATTGCAACAAAAAAGAATAAATTGCCTAGGAATAAACCTACCTAGATGTTCAAGCTGGTGTTAGAAAAGGCAGAGGAACCAGATATCAAATTGCCAACATCCACTGGATCATGGAAAAACAAGAGAGTTCCAGAAAAACATCTATTTCTGCTTTATTGACTATGCCAAAGCCTATGATTGTGTGGATCACAATTAACTGTGAAAACTTCTGAAAGAGATGGGAATCCCAGACCACCTAACCTGCCTCTTGAGAAATCTGTATGCAGGTCAGGAAGCAACAGTTAGAACTGGACATGGAACAACAAACTGGTTCCAAATAGGAAAAGGAGTACGTCAAGGCTGTATATTGTCACCCTGCTTATTTAACTTATATACAGAGTACATCATGAAAAACGCTGGACTGGAAGAAACACAAGCTGGAATTAAGATTGCCGGGAGAAATATCAATAACCTCAGATATGCAGACGACACTACCCTTATGGCAGAAAGTGAATAGGAATTAAAAAGCTTCTTGTTGAAAGTGAAAGAGGAGAGCGAAAAAGTTGGCTTAAAGCTCAACACTCAGAAAACAAAGATCATGGCATCTGGTCCCATCACTTCATGGGAAATAGATGGGGAAACAGTAGAAACAGTGTCAGACTTCATTTTTGGGGGGCTCCAAAATCACTGCAGATGGTGACTGCAGCCATGAAATTAAAAGATGCTTACTCTTTGGAAGAAAAGTTATGACCAACCTAGATAGCATATTCAAAAGCAGAGACATTACTTTGCCGACTAAGGTCCGTCTAGTCAAGGCTATGGTTTTTCCTGTGGTCATGTATGGATGTGAGAGTTGGACCGTGAAGAAGGCTGAGCGCCAAAGAATTGATGCTTTTGAACTGTGGTATTGGAGAAGACTCTTGAGATTCCCTTGGACTGAAAGGAGATCCATTCTGAAGGAGATCAACCCTGGGATTTCTTTGGAAGGAATGATGCTAAAGCTGAAACTCCAGTACTTTGGCCACCTCATGTGAAGGGTTGACTCATTGGAAAAGACTCTGATGCTGGGAGGGATTAGGGGCAGGAGGAGAAGGGGACGACAGAGGATGAGATGGCTGGATGGCATCACGGACTCGATGGACATGAGTTCGAGTGAACTCCGGGAGCTGGTGATGGACAGGGAGGCCTGGCGTGCTGCAATTCATGGGGTCGCAAAGAGTCTGACACGACTGAGTGAATGAACTGAAATGAACTGAACTGAACTGAAGGATTGAGATCATTAAATCTGTTCCTAAAAACATCCAACTATCTAAAGACCTGTCCCACCAGATTCCCTGGAGCACAGAGTGTCTCACTCCACCCTGAACTCCTTCAGGGGTTGTTGAAGGTCAACAGCTATAGCAGCATGGGGCTCAATCTCCATAGAGGCAGATGGCAAACACCTTTGTTGTTCAGTTGTTGGCAATGCTCTTGGTAAGTGCCAATTTGTAGTTGACATCATGTATGGATGTGAGACTTGGACCATAAAGAAGGCTGAACATCAAAGAACTGATACTTTTGAATTGTGCTGGAGAAGATTCTTGAGTGTTCCGTGGACTGCAAGGAGATCAAACCAGTCAATCCTCAAGGAAATCAACCCTGAACATTCATCGGAAGGATTGATGCTCATGTTGAAGCTCCAAGACTTCGGCCACCTGATGTGAAGGGCTGCATCATTTGGAAACAACCCCAATGCTGGGAAAGATTGAGGGCAGGAGAAGGGGGTGACAGGGCACGAGATGGTTGAATGGCAATACTGATTCAGTGAGCATGAGTTTGAGCAAACTCCAGGAGGTAGTGAAGGGCAGAAGAGTCCTCTGGTGTGCTGCAGTCCCTGGGGTCACAAAGAGTTGGACATGACTGAGTGACTGAACAACAACTGCAAATATTTATGGCTAGTCTGCTGAAGTCCAAATTTGCTTTAGACTATCACCAGTTTCTAATTAAGCACAGGTTTAGAGTACTTCTCTATGCTATTTAACTTTTTAAAAAAGTGATCTAGTATGATTCGTTTATTGGATCAACTTTTGTGTTTAATTTTATTATAAGAAAGTAGATAATTATTTTGCTCTAAAGGCTTCATATCAGTAGTTACTGATTTTTACCTTATTTTATCTTTGCTGAAGGTCTTTGATCATTCCAAGAATTTAACATTTGAAGGGAAAATGTTAGAAGCCTTTAAATTTAAAAATGTATTCTCTTGATCTTCAAGTTATAGTCAATTTTACAGGGCCTAAGTCCTGTGTGTACACCCATGGCGGATTCATGTTGATGTATGGCAAAACCAATACAATATTGTAAAGTAAAAAAATAAAATAAAATAAGTCCTGTATTTCAAAGCAGTCTGCAATGGGTTCAAAATGCTTCTAGCTCTTAATATCTCTCTTGGTTCTCTACTTCCTTAAATACATCCCAATCTTTCTTGACATCCCCAATACCAATGAACTTTTTAAAATTAATATAGGTCAGTGCAAGGACATATGTGTAGTAAGGTAAAAATAAGATTTGCCTATGGAGATCTCAGTTTTTAGAAGAGCAAATATTAAAATTTGAGTTAGCAGACCTGTTTTCTAATCCTTGGCTAGAATTTTACTCTATTTGGCAAGTCAATTTCCCCTTCAGGGCCATAGTTTCTCTATAAATAAAATGATTTATTGAACTAGAACATTTCTAAAGTCTCTTCCACTTCCATTAGATGAATTTTCATGACTGACAGTAAGAGATACCATTCTCCCCATTGGCCTAAGTGAGTGATGTCAAAGAACCTGCACATACTAATTGTTTCATTATGTTACAAGGCTCTTGTAGCAAAATATCATGGAAAACCACTTGTCTAAGTACTCTTCTGATTGTAAACTTTAGATTCTGCACAGGCCTTTTAGAGTACTTGGTTGATGTATCTCTTCACCCACACGGTGGCATGTCAAAAAATTTAACCAGGAGTTATTTTTATTAGAATCACCTGGGATGAATGTTGTACAGTTGCATTCCAACCTGCTGTAAATAATAATATCCTGAGTGGATGAGGACTGGAAATTTGTAACTTATCAAGGTCTTCAGCTGATTCTACTGTTCACTAAGGTTTGAGAATTGCGGAATACAAAGTTAGAGTCAGTCAAGAATATGTCAGATACAGGGAGAAGCAGAATAATTGTGCTTGCTGAGGTGGGAATAGTGTGGGTGAGGAGGTAGCACACTTAGCATAATAAAAACAAATACCTGTCTATAGAACATCAAAAGCAACTGAACATAGTAGACTTGAAACTAAACACAAGAATACATGAGAATTAATCTTCAGAGGAGAAAAGTGAAATGTAAACATTTGACATTGGGAGAGGGTGGGATGATTTGGGAGAATGACATTCTAACATGTATACTATCATGTTAGAATTGAATCACCAGTCTATGTCTGATGCAGGATACAGCATGCTTGGAGCTGGTGCATGGGGATGACCCAGAGAGGTGTTATGGGGAGGGAGGTGGGAGGGGGGTTCATGTTTGGGAACGCATGTAAGAATTAAAGATTTTAAAATTTAAAAAAAAATAGAAAATAAAAAAATAAAAAATTTTAAAAAAAATAAAAAAAATTAAAAAAAATTTAAAAAAAAGAAAAGAAAAAAAATCACTAAAGTTAAAGATATTGTACGTGTAGAGAGTACAGTTAGTAATGTCTTTAAGCTGTCCTGATTTTATTAAGAGGACCACTTACTACTTTTCCCCAGAGACCAGGAGTGTGACACTGGAATTGGAATTTTTCCTTTGGAAGGTGAAATTTCTCAGAATGGTTTAAAAGCCAAATCATCAAGAGATTCTCTGTACCTGAGATGCCAAAGCTGGCAGGAGAAATAGTGGAAAGAAACCTACAGGAAAAGGAAAATGTGAGAAAGAATATGTAAAATAACAGATGAGTCAGAGAAAGGAACTAATCAAAGAGAGTTTATAGAAATAAAAACAGAAGGCAAGGAATGTAAAATAGAGACTGGGATTAAATAAACCTTGAAAGGTGAAAGAAGAAAACTAGGTAAATGGCTTTCAGAGGAGAACTCTAACTTGTCACATGAAAGAAAACATAGTTTGATTCTGTATCTAATATGGAATAGGGTCCACTGAAGGTCTTTGTGCTCATACAAATGACTTTCTTCTTGAAGTTGAAAGCTGGTTTCAGGGTTGTTCCTGCGTTAAAATATCTTTAAGAACTGGTCTTTTAAAAAAGAAAAAACACTCAAATTAGTTTGTACATGATTGGTTATATATTAATTTGCCAAAAAGACAAATTCTTAACCATGGGTAACAGTGTTAGCCTTAGGTATAGTGATAGGTTCTACCTTGTGATTCAGGGTTAAAGGGTTCCCACTCAGAACCTTATTCTTTACTAGTCTGGCCTGAAATTCCCAGGGAAGAGTCACTCCAGTTCATTAACTTCATCTCAATATTCTCTGTTAAAATGCAAGCATCATTCCTGGAAGAGGCAACATATTAACCAGTTCACACCATTAACATTTATTAGTTTTCTCATATTAGCTCTAATGTCTTTCTTTGGAACAAGGCCCAGAGGAAAGGGGATAAATCCCCATAAGTTTAGAATTTGTTGCGGGGGGGGGGTGGTGGAGTGGAGAAAATGGTCACAAGGGCATTATGGTATTAGAAAAAACTGTAAGAACAGAATTTTTATAACATTCCATTTAAAGTTGACCTGAGAAGGGTTGGTGAAGTCCAGGAGAAATTGAAGGGAAAGGTATGAAATGGAATCCTCAGAAGTCAGTATTCATGGACTGGATATACATAAGGTGGAGGAAAAGTGTTCAAAAAAGGTATAGACACAAGAATATATTTTGGGATGGGAAGATGGGGTGGAGGGAGAAAAAGCTCTGAAGACCATGCTCTTGGTAAGACCTCTCTGAAGCTGTTTTCTCATTTGTTAAGATAAGGGGAAAGGACTAGATAATATCAAAACTCCTTCAGAGGATAAGATTCTTGGATTTTTACTTCACAGTGTGATCCAGGGCCTTCAGTTCCTGGTAAAGTTGAGTTCCTAGTGTACATACTGTTAACAAGCACTCTGATTGGAAGTGTGAAACAAATGAAATATTTGAATAAGAGCTTGCTGGCTGGTCTGTCTGTTGGTAAAAGTCCAATGAATCACACATTGGTTTTGCATTATGGAAGGAAGTGCATTCTCATAGGATTAAATGCCTATACATAGGTTTTATTAACTAGAAAGAAGGTATAATGGGTTTTTGCAGTTTCAGCTTTCTTTCAGAGAATGGCATTGCTGAGAAGTAATGTCTCTCCCTGGGCAGACAGTCAAGAAAAGAAAAAATTAACAAATTTTCAGTCTGTTAATAATTTATCAAGATATACTGAAACTAAAAGAAATGCCTTGGCCATTATATGAAAATGGTGTCATAGGATAGATAATCTAATTTTCAATAACTATATATACATATGGTGGTTTAGTCACTAAGCCATGTCGGACTTTTGCGATCCCATGGACTGTAGCATGCCAGTCTCCTCTGGCCGTGGTGTATCCCAGGCAAGAATACTGGAGTGGGTTCCCACTTCCTTCCTCAGGGAATCTTCCTGACCCAGGGATCAAACCTAGTTCTCTTGTACTCAGGCAGATCTCCTTCATTGCAGGCAGATTCCTCACTGACTGAGTCACCAGGGAAGCCATATACATACTTATAAATGTGTAGTAAAACCCTCCCAGCCCTCCTAGTAACTTAGCAGAAAGAAAAGATGTGCTTTAAACATTTATTGATACCTAAATATAATGTCCTCCACTGAGTTCATGAGAAGTAGAAGTTCAGTAACCTTCAACCCTCTGGCAAGGAGGGCCAAGACCTATTGCCGTCAGAGATGAATTGGAAGGTTACCAGAGTTCATTAAGCCCAGTTCTCTCATTTTAAAGTTGACAAGGTGACTTGGCCAGGATACAAGAGTGATATGGAGGCAAAAGCTAGTGATACAGAGGAAAAACAGGTCTCCTGAGTGCCTACAGAGGCAGTGTGCCATCATAGTAGAGTACAGACTTTAGAACAGCAGATGGGTTCAAACACCAAAAGTATTACTTTCTAACTATGTGACCTCAAATTAGTTACCTAACCTTTCTCTGTTTATTTTGAATTAGAAAATAATTGCTTTGAAAGTTGTGCTGGTTTCTGCCATACAAAAATGTGAATCAGCCACAAGTATACATATATTCCCCTCCTTCATGCCTGAAAAATTATGGATGGATGTTCATAACATTGTACAGGAGGCAGTGGTCAAAGCCATCCCCAAGAAAAAGAAATGGAGAAAGGCAAAAAGGTTGACTGAGGAGGCCTTACAAATAGCTGAGAAAAGAAGAAAAGTAAAAGGCCAAGGAGAAAAGGAAAGATATATCCATCTGACTGCAGAGTTCCCCAAAAAAAGGAGAGATAAGAAGGCCTTTTTAACTGAACAATGCAAAGAAATACAGGAAGACAACAGAATGGGAAAGACTGGAGATCTCTTCAAGAATATGAGAGATACCAAGGGAACATTTTATGCAAAGATGGGCACAATAAAGGAGAGAAATGGTATGGACCTAACAGAAGCAGAAAATATTAAGAAGAGGTGGCAAGAACACACAGAGGAACTATACAAAAAAGGTCTTAATGACCTGGATAAACACTGTGGTATGGTAACTCACCTAGAGCCAGACATCCTGGAGTTTGAAGTCAAGTGGGCCTCAGGAAGCATTAATACTACAAACAAAGTTAATGGAAGTGATGGAATTCCAGCTGAGCTATTTCAAATCCTAAAATATGATGTTGTGAAAGTGCTGTACTCAATATGACAGCAAATTTGCAATACTCAGCTGTGGCCACAGGACTGGAAAAGTCAGTTTTCATTCCAATCACAAAGAAAGTCAAAGCCTAAGAATACCCAAACTACCACACAATTGTACTCATTTCACATGCTAGCAAGGTAATGCTCAAAATCCTACAAGCTAGGCTTCAACAGCATGTGAATCAAGAACTTACTGGATGCTTGGGGCTGGTGCACTCAGACGACCTAGAGGGATGGTATGGGGAGGGAGGAGGGAGGGGGGTTCAGGATGGGGAACACGTGTATACCTGTGTCGGATTCATGTTGATGTATGGCAAAACCAATACAATATTGTAAAGTAATTAACCTCCAATTAAAATAAATAAATTTATATTAAAAAAGAAAAATAAATAAATGCAGTAGATGCACAGGAAAAAAAAAAAAAAAGAAGAAGAAGAACTTACAGATATACGAACTGGATTTAGAAAAGGCAGAGGAACCAGAGATCAAATTGTGAATCTTCGTTGGATCATAGAAAAAGCAAGGGAATTTCAGGAAAACATCTACTTCTGCTTCATTGACTACACTAAGGGCT
This sequence comes from Capra hircus, assembly GCF_001704415.2. Classification (NCBI taxonomy): domain Eukaryota; kingdom Metazoa; phylum Chordata; class Mammalia; order Artiodactyla; family Bovidae; genus Capra; species Capra hircus. The sequence goes on along the minus strand of NW_017189641.1, from coordinate 188,288 downwards.
TTGACTGTGTGGATTGAGAAACCAGAATTGAAAGAGACACATGTACCCCAATGTTCATCACAGCACTGTTTATAATAGCCAGGACATGGAAACAACCTAGATGTCCATCAGCAGATGAATGGATAAGAAAGCTGTGGTACATATACACAATGGAGTATTACTCAGCCATTAAAAAGAATACATTTGAATCAGTTCTGATGAGATGGATGAAACTGGAGCCGATTATACAGAGTGTAGTAAGCCAGAAAGAAAAACACCAATACATTATACTAACACATATATATGGAATTTAGAAAGATGGCAATGATGACCCTGTATGCAAGACAGCAAAAAAGACACAGATGTGTATAACGGACTTTTGGACTCAGAGGGAGAGGGAGAGGTGGGATGATTTGGGAGAATGGCATTGTAACTAACATGTATACTATCATGTAAGAATCGAATCGCCAGTCTATGTCCGATGCAGGATACAGCATGCTTGGGGCTGGTGCACGGTGATGACCCAGAGAGATGTTATGGGGAGGGAGATGGGAGGGGGGGTTCATGTTTGGGAATGCATATACACCTGTGGTGGATTCATGTCAATGTATGGCAAAACCAATACAGTATTGTAAAGTAAAATAAAGTAAAAATAAAAATAAATAAATAAATAAATAAATAAAATAGAAAAAATATTAAATAATAAATAAAATACATCTACCAAAAAAAAAAAAAAACTGTGGAAAATTCTGAAAGTGATAGAAATACCAGACCACTTTACCTGCTTTCTGAGAAACTTGTAAACAGGTCAAGAAGAAACAGTTAGAACCAGACATGAAACAATGGACTGGATCCAAGTTGAGAAAGGAGTATGTCAAGGCTGTATATTGTCATTCTGCTTATTTAACTTATATGCAGAGTACATCATGCTTGAAATGTTGTGCTGGATTAAGCACAAGCTGGAATCAAGATTGCTGGGAGAAATATCAAAACCTCAGATATGCAGATGACATCAGCTTATTGGCAGAAATCCCAGAGGAACAGAAGAGCCTCTTGATGAAGTTGAAAGAGGAGAGTGAAAAAGTTGGCTTAAAAACTCAACATTCAAAAAGCTAGGATCGTGGCATCTGGTCCCATCACTTCATGGCAGACAGATGGGGAAGCAGTGGAAACAGTGACAGACTTTGTTTTCTTGGGCTTCAAAACCACTGAGGACAGTGACTACAGCCATGAAATTAAAAGACGCTTGCTCCTTGGAAGAAAAGCTATGACAAACCAAGCAGCATATTAAAAAGTAGAGACATCACTTTGCTGACAAAGGTCCATATAGACAGAGCAATGCTTTTTCCAGTAGTCATGTTTGGATGTGAGAGTTGAACCTTAAAGAAGGATGAGCACAAAAAAATTGATGCTTTTGAGTTGTGCTGGAGAAAACTCTTGAGAGTCCTTTGGTCTGCAAGGATATCAAACCAGTCAAGTCTCAAGAAAATCAACCTTGAATATTCATTGGAAGAACTAATGCTCAACTGAAGTTTCAATACTTTGGCCACCTGATGTGAAGAGCTGCCTCACTGGAAAGGACCCTGATGCTGGGAAAGATTGAAGGCAGGAAGAGAAGGGGTGACAGAGGATGAGATGGTTGGATACCATCACTGACTCGATGGACATGAATTTGAGTAAGCTCTGGGAGTTGGTGATGGACAGAGAAGCCTGACATGCTGCAGCCCATGGGGTAGCAAAGAGTCGGACATGACTGAGCAACTGAACTGAACTGAACTACTTCTTTTGCATGAAATTTCTGACTCCTAGGTAGGTTATTAGTATTACTTTTTTTTTTTCATTTTTAGAGATTTCTATGTGCTGAGTCACTTCAGTCATGTAAGATTCTTTGGGACCCTATGGGCTGTAGCCCAACAGGCTCCTCTGTCCATGGGATTCTCCAGGCAAGTACACTGTAGTGGTTTGACAGGTCCTCTTCCAGGGGATCTTCTGGACCCAGGGATGGAACCTGCATCTCTTATGTCTCCTGCATTGGCAGGTAGATTCTTCACCATTAGCACCACTTGGTAAGGTATCTATGATTCCCATTTTTTAAAAAATGGATTTTCCAAATGATACCACTCAGGCATCTGCCTATTGATATGTCTTATCCAGTGATTCATATGGGTTGAGTACAGAAGAGGAATAGCCCTGAATATAATATTTCCTCACTTGATATTTGTGCCAGAAGTCAGCCAATATGAACTCAAGGGATCAAAATGTGAAGATTCTCTTGCCAACTCCTCTAATGTGACCTGGGGCATTTTGAGAAGCATTTGTACATTAAGATCCAAGGCAGCTTGCATTCAACCATTTCATTTGTTTTTAAGTGACTTATCTTTAAATGGAGCTCTGAACAGAAGAAAATATATCAATGATACTCACACTCACTGCCCCTCCATTATGATATGTGAGTCACTGGCCTCCCACTGCTACTTCCCTAGGCACCTCAAGTCTGTCTGTTTTTTTCTCATTGCTTTAGTCATTACAACAAGGTGTGATTTCCCCTGAAAGTTGGAAATTGCAATTCCTGCTGTAACTGACACATTTATCAGATGGATTCGAGTCTTTCACTGTCCTGATTCAGGTCAGAAAAGCAATAAACTAAGCCAGTGGAATCAATATACCAAAAAATAAGCTTTGAGACTATGAAGAAGTGTCAATATCTGTTAATATGTCTCCACTCTTCCAAAATGAGTTTTATTTACATCTGTGGACATAGAATGGTGCCTGCCATTTCAGTAAACAAAGAATATTGTGACCATAAAGCCATCAGCCACAGCATCCGCCCCTAGCAGAGCACCCTGAGAGGAATACAGGATGGAGAAAAGTAGGATACTGGTCCTAAATAGTTAAGATGTATATCAAAGGAATAAGTTCAATGAACCCAGATCCTTACATCTTCCCATACATAGAAAAAACACTAAAATTATTAACTTAAGAGGTCGTGTTTTTTTTTTGTGATTAGCAGTAATCTTTTGATGTTCGACTACATGATTTTTTTTTCAGCAAAACGAAACATATATATATGTGTGTGTATACACACACACATGTATATACCTTGACTTCTCCATTACCTCTTTTTTTAAAAAATTACAAAACCAAAAAGCTTTTCTTTTTTATTAAGTTGGAGTGTAATTGCTTTACAATGTTGTGTTAGTTTCTGCTGTATACCTACATGAATCAGCTGTATATCTACATATATCATATATTCCCTTCCTGTTGAGCCTCCCTCCCATGGCTCCCATCTCACCCCTCTAGGTCATCACAGAGCACTGAGCTGAGCTCCTTGTGCTATATAACAGCTTCTACTAGCTATCTACTTTTCACAGGTAAGTGCATATATGTCAATGCTATTCTCTCAATTCATTCCACTCTCTCATTCTTGCCCTGTGTCCATGAGACTGTTCTCTACATCTACATCTCTTTCATGTGCTGCAACTAGGTTCACCAGTACCATTTTTCTAGATTCCATATATATGCATTAATACATGATGTTTGTTTTTAACTTTTTGACTAACTTCATCCTGTATGACTGAATCTAGGTTCATCCGTATCACAACAAATGATCCAATTTTTCCCTTTTTATGACTGAGTAATATTCTATTGTATATAGGTACCATATTTCTTTTTTGATTTATCTGTCATCAGACATTTAAGTTGCTTCCATGTTCTGACTATTGTAAATAATGCTGCAATAAACATTGGGGTACAAGTGTCATTTTGAGTTATGGTTTTCTCAAGGTATATGCCCAGTAGTGGGATTACTGGGTCACTTGGTAGTTCTAGTTTTATTTTTTTAAGGAAGCTCCATACTGTTCCCCACAGTGATTGTTTCAAATTATATTTATACCAATAGGGCAAGAGGGTTCCCTTTTCTCCACACCCTCTCCAGCATTTAACATCTGTAGATATTTTGATGATGGCCATTCTGACCAGTGTGTGGTGATACCTGATAGAGTTGATTTACATTTCTCTAATAATGAGTGATGTTGAGCATCTTTTCATGTGTTGGCCATTAGTATGTCTTCTCTGGAGAAATGTTGGTTTAGGTCTTTTGCCCATCTTTTGACTGAATTGTTTTTTATATTGATCTGCATGAGCTGCTTGTATTTTTGTAGATTGATCCTTTGTTGGTTAATTCACTTGCAAATATTTTCTCCCATTAGGAGACTTATCTTTTCATCTTGTTTATGTTTTCTTTTACAGTGCAAAAGCTTTTTAAATTAGGTCTCATTTCTTTATTTTTGTTTTTATTTTCATTACTCTTGGAGGTGGGTCACAAAAGATCTTGCTGTGATTTATGTCAAAGAGTGTTCTGCGTATGAGTTTTGTAGTGTCTGGACTTACATATAGGTCTTTAATTCACTTTTAGTTTACTTTTTTGCATGGTGTTACGAAGTGCTCTACTTTTATTCTTTAACATGCAGCTTTCCAGTTTTCCCGGCACCACTTATTGAAGAGGCTTTCTTTTCTCCATTGTATATTCTTGCATCATTTGTTAAAAATAAGATGACCATAGGTGCATGGGTTTATCTGTGGGCTTTCTATCCTGTTTCATTGATCTATATTTCTGTTTTTTCTGCCAGTACCATACTGTCTCAATTAATGTAGCTCTATAGTATAGTTTAAAGTCATGAAGCTTGATTCCTCCAGCTCAGAATTTCTTTTTCAAGACTGCTTTGGCAATTCAAGTCCTTCTGTATTTCCATGCAAATTGTAAAAATTTTATTCTACTTCTGTGAAAAGTGCCCTTCATAAATGGAAAGCTATTACATTGAATATGTAGATTCCTTTCAGTGGTATACTCATTTTCACTCTGATTCCTTCAATACAAACACGTGGTATATCTCTCAGTATGTTTGTGTCATCTTTGATTTCTTTGATCAGTGTCCTATAGTTTTCTGCTACAGATCTTTTGTCCCATTAGTAAGCTTATTCCTAGGTATTTTATTCTTGTTGCAAAGATGAAGGGAATCATTTCCTTAATTTCTCTTATTTTTTTTTTTTTTGTTGTTAGTGCATAGAATTGCAGGAACTTTCTGTGTATTAATTTCGTATACTGCAACTTTACCAAATTCATTGATCATTTCTAGTATTTTCGTGGTAGCATCTTTAGGATTTTCTATGATAGTATCTTATCATCTGCAAGTAGTGCCAGTTTACTTCTTTTCCAATTTGGATTCCATCTGCTTCTTTACTTCTCTGATTGCCATGGCTGGAACATCCAAAACTTTTTTGAATAATAGTGGTGAGAGTGGGCCCCTTGCCTTGTTCCTGATCTTAGAGAAAATGCTTTCAGTTCTTCATCATTCAGAATAATGTGTGTTGTGGGATTGTTGTATATGGACTTTATTATGTTGAGGTAGGGTTCCTCTATGCCCATTTTCTGGAGGATCTTTTTATCATAAATGGATGTTGAGTTTTGTTGAAAGGTTTCCTGCATCTATTGAGTATTGAAATTATCATGTGGTTTTTATCCTTCAATTTGTTAACTTGATGTGACACATTGATTGATTTCCATATATTGAAGGATCCTTTCATCGCTGAGATAAATTCCACTTAATCATGGTGTATAACCCTTTAATGTTTTATTGGATTCCATTTGCTAGTATTTTCTTGAAGAATTTTGCCAGAATCCAGCTACAGCAGCCAAGGATTCAACCTGAAGGGGTGAGCAGTGTCAGTGAGAAACTGAGGCAGCATCTCATTTTTCTTGGACTGACTGTTTATTTCAAGGTTATGATTCTGTTTTATACTTTAGGTCAGAGGTTTGATATTTTTAGTTCCCATTGATCCAGATTTATTTTTCTCCAAAAATCATTGTTGCCCCTCAAAAGGAGTTTCTTCCTCAGCAATACTCTTATCTACTTTTTTTCATGTGTCCTTGTGAATACACTGTAACTCATGCTAATGTCTGGGCTGCATACCACATTCCTGTTTATTTCTTATCTTTCTAAGTCCTGTTTGCCTCTAGTGTCTTAAGCTCACTATTTCTTAGAAAGGGCTTCTAGCTAATAATATCTCTAAAGTCCCTAATTTCCATCAGCTATAGTAGAATATGCTAACATTACACCAATCCTTAAATCTTTAGCTTCTAACTATTTTAATTATTCCTAAGCCCTAAATCATCATGACTCGGATAATCACGATGGTGTGATCACTCATCTAGAGCCAGACATCCTGGAATGTGAAGTCAAGTGGGCCTTAGAAAGCATCACTATGAACAAAGCTAATGGAGGTGATGGAATTCCAGTTGAGCTATTTCAAATCCTGAAAGATGATGCTGTGAAAGTGCTGCACTCAATATGCCAGCAAATGTGGAAAACTCAGCAGTGGCCACAGGACTGGAAAAGGTCCATTTTCATTCCAATCCCAAAGAAAGGCATTGCCAAAGAATGCTCAAACTACCACACAATTACACTCATTTCACATGCTAGTAAAGTAATGCTCAAAATTCTCCAAGCCAAGCTTCAGCAATATGTGAACCATGAACTTCTTGATATTCAAGCTGGTTTTAGAAAAGGCAGAGGAACCAGAGATCAAATTGCCAACATCCATTGGATCATGGAGAAAGCAAGACAGTTTCAGAAAAAAAAAAAAAAAAAAAAAACATCTATTTCTGCTTTATTGACTATGCCAAAGCCTTTGTGTGGATCACAATTAACTGTGGAAAATTCTGAGAGAGATGGAAATACCAGACCACCTGACCTGCCTCTTGAGAAATCTGTATGCAGGTCAGGAAGCAACAGTTAGAACTCCACATGGAATTACTGACGGGTTCCAAATAGGAAAAGGAGTACGTCAAGGCTGTATATTGTTACCCTGCTTTTTTAATTTATATGTAGAGTACATCATGAGAAACGCTGGACTGGAAGAAATACAAGCTGGAATCAACATTGCTGGGAGAAATATTGATAATCTCAGATATGCAGATGACAGCACCCTTATGGCAGAAAGTGAAGAGGAACTAAAAAGCCTCTTGATGAAAGTGAAAGAGGAGAGTGAAAAAGGTGGCTTAAAGCTCAACATTCAGAAAATGAAAATCATGGCATCTGGTCCCATCACTCCATGGGAAATAGATGGGGAAACAGTGGAAGCAGTGTCAGACTTTATTTTTTGGGGCTCCAAAATCACTGCAGATGGTGACTGCAACCATGATATTAAAAGATGCTTACTCCTTGGAAGAAAAGTTATGACCAACCTAGATAGCATATTCAAAAGCAGAGACATTACTTTGCCAACAAAGGCCCATTTGGTCAAGGCTATGGTTTTTCCAGTAGTCATGTATGGATGTTAGAGTTGGACTGTGAAGAAGGCTGAGTGCCAAAGAATTGATGCTTTTGAACTGTGGTGTTGGAGAAGACTCTTGAGAGTCACTTGGACTGCAAGGAGATCCAACCAGTCCATTCTGAAGGAGATCAACCCTGGGATTTCTTTGGAAGGAATGATGCTAAAGCTGAAACTCCAGTACTTTGGCCACCTCATGTGAAGAGTTGACTCATTGGAAAAGACTCTGATGCTGGGAGGGATTGGGGGCAGGAGGAGAAGGGGACAACAGAGGATGAGATGGGTGGATGGCATCACTGACTCAATGGACGTAAATCTGAGTGAACTCTGCAAGTTGGTGATGAACAGGGAGGCCTGTCGTGCTGTGATTCAAGGGTTTGCAAACAGTCAGACACGACTGAGCGACTGAACTGAACTGAAGCCCTAAATTCAGCAAACTCCTTTGCCATAAACACTTTCCTCACATGTGAGCTTCAGATAGCAGTCCCTCCCATGGCCTCAAGCTGTGGCCTCCGTGCTCACTCTGGAACAGCCTTTTGTAAAAGTCCTTGAACAAATGTCAATGATTAACTTTATGAATTATTTTTTGAGCACAGCTGCAGAAGGCTTTATGCCTTCTCATGTTCCTCTCAAAAACAATAAGCACCTTAATATTCTCTTCAGTCAACTCAGCCAAGGAAAGGAAAAAACAAGGCAGAATCACAAAGCCTAACTCCTTCATTCCTGATCTGTGCCTATGGAACACAAGGAGAAAGTTTAGGGCTGTGCCTCCATTTTGTCAGTAATGCCTAACGTGGCTCGAGACAGATTTTTGCATATTTTCATAAATGATATTGACCTGCAATTTTCCTTTTTTGTTGGGAGCTGTGTTAGGCATTACTGACAAAATGGAGGTACGGCCCCCAACCACCTCTCCTCACTCTGCAGGCACCGTCCCAGAATGAAGGAGATAGGTTTTGTGATTCTGACTTGTTCTTTCCTTTCTTCTGTTGAGTTGGCTGGAAAGAATGTTAAGGTGCTTATTGTTCTTGAGAGAAGCATGAGAAAGCACAAAGCCTTCTGCAGTTGTGCCCAGAAAATAATCTATAAAGTAACTATTGACATTTGTTCAAGGATCTTTACAAAGAATGTCCCAGGATGAGCATGTAGGCCGTAGCTTGTGGCCATGAAAAGGATTGTTATCTGAGACCTGTTTATGAGGGAAATATTTATGGCAAAATAAATTTGCTGAGTTTAGGGTTTAGGAATAATTAAGAATAGCTAGAAGCCTTTTTAGGAGATAGTGATCTTAAGATGCTAGGGGCATACAGGATTTAGAAAGATAAGAAATAAACTGAGGAATGTAGCATAAGCTACAAAGTAATCACAAGTTAAGTATAAGACACATAAGATAAAGTAGATAATGTATAGTAAAGAAGATTCTGAGAGAATTGCTGAAGCAGGAACTCTGTTTGAAGGACAACAATGATTCCTGGAGACAGTAAAACTGGGTGGGGAAAACTAAAAATTTCAAACCTCTGACCTAATGCTTTTATCAAAATGTAAAAGAAAACCTGAATTTTGAAATAAACATGTAGTTCCATACTATGAGTCAGAGGCTACATCATTGTCTGCCGACACCACTCACCCCTTCATGCTCATTCCCTGGCAGCTGGAGCTGGACTCTGTTTTTTTTTTTTGAAATTTTTGTCTGCTTTTTGCATCAGGTTGATAGTGGCCTTGTAGATTGTGTTTTGGAAGGTTTCTCCCAATTCAGTTTTTGGAAAGAGTTTGAGAAGGCTAAGTGTTATCTCTTCTGTGAATGTTTAAAGCGTTTGCCTGTGAAGCTATCTGGCCTTGGGCCTTTTGTTGTTGGAGGTTTTCTAATCACAGTTTCAATTTCAGTGCTTATGATTGGTCTGTTCATATTTTCTGTTTCTTCCTGGTTCAGTCTTGAAAGGTTGTATCAATACTTTTCTCAGAATTTGTCCATTTCTTCCACGTAGTGCATTTTATTGGCATATGGTTGCTTGCAGTAGTCTTTTATGATCCTTTATCTTCCTGCGGTGTCCACTATAACTTCTCTTTTTCCATTTCTAATTTTATTGATATGAGTTCTATCCCATTTTTTGTGATGAGTCATGATAATGGTTTATGTATTTTTTCTTCTCAAAGAACCAGCTTTTAGTTTTATTGATCTTTGCTATTGTTTTCTTTATTCTGCTTTGATCTTTATGGTTTCTTTCCTTCTACTAACTTTGGGGGTTTTTTGTTCTTGTTTTTCTAATTGCTTTAGGTGAAAGGTTACCTTGTTATTTGAGATTTTTCTCGCTTTTGAGGTAAGATTTTATTGCTACTAGCTTCCCCATGAAGCTACTTATTCTAAATCCCATAGGTTTTGTGTCATTGTGCTTCTGTTATCATCTGTTTCTAGATATTTTTTAATTTCCTGTTTGAGTTCTTTAGTTATCTCTTAGTTATTTAGCAGCATACTGTTTAAACTCCATGTGTTGATTTTTTACAGTTGTTTTTCTTGTAATTGATATCTAATCTCATGGTGGTGTTGTTGGAAAAGATGCCTGATATGCTTTCAAGTTTTAATTTGAAACTTGATTTTCAACCCAAAAATGATCTATTCTGGAGAATGTTTTTGTGTATTTGAAAAGAAAGTGTATTCTGCTACTTTTGGATGGAATGTCCTGTACATATCAACTCATTCCATCTGTGCTAACATCTTGTTTAAGGATCATGCTTCCTTATAAATTTTCTGTCTGGATTATCTGTCCATTGGTGTAAATGGGATGTTAAATTCTCCACTATTATGGTGTTACTGTCGATTTCCCATTTTACGGTTATTAGAATTTACCTTATGTATTGTGGTCTTCCCTGGTGGCTCAGCTGGTAAAGAATCCACCTGCAATGCAGGAGACCCAGGTTCAAAATCTGAGTTGGGAAGATCCCCTGGAGAAGGGAAAGGTTACCCACTGCAGTATCCTGGCCTGGAGAACTCCATGGAATGTATAGCCCATTGGGTTACAAAGAGTCGGACACGACTGAGTGACTTCCACTTTCAGTTTCACTTTATGTATTGAAGTGCTCCATAAAATATTTACAATTGTTATGTCCTTTTCTTGGATTAATCCCTTGAGTATTATGTAGTGTCCTTCTTGTTTCTTGTAATATATTATTTATTATAAAGTCTACATTGCCTGACGTGAGTATTGCTACTCTGGCTTTCTTTTGATTTCCATTTGTGTGGAACAACTCTTTCCATCCCCTCACTTTCATTCTTATGTGTCTTTAGGTCTGATGTGAGCCTCTTGTAGGTATCATATTTACAAACATATCTTGTTTGGAAAAGAAATGCAAAAAAGCAAAATTGCTGTCTGGGGAGGCCTTACAAATAGCTATGAAAAGAAGAGAAGCAAAAAGCAAGTGAGAAAAGGAAAGATATAAGCATGTGAATGCAGAGTTTCAAAGAACAGCAAGGAGAGATAAGAAAGCCTTCTTCAGTGATCAATGCAAAGAAATAGAGGAAAACAACAGAATGGGAAAGACTAGAGATCTCTTCAAGAAAATTAGAGATATCAAGGGAACATTTCATGCAAAGATGGGCTTGATAAAGGACAGAAATCCTATGGACCTAACAGAAGCAGAAGATATTAAGAAGAGGTGGCAAGAATACACAGAAGAACTGTGCAAAAAAGAGCCTTATGACCCAGATAATCATGATGGGGTGATCACTCATCTAGAGCTCGACATCTTGGAATGTGAAGTCAAGTGGGCCTTAGAAAGCATCACTACAAACAAAGCTAATGGAGGTGATGGAATTACAGTAGAGCTATTTCAAATCCTGAAAGATGATGCTGTGAAAGTGCTGCACTCAATATGCCTGCAAATTTGGAAAACTCAGCAGTGGCCACAGGACTGGAAAAGGTCAGTTTTCATTCTAATCCCAAAGAAAGGCAATGCCAAAGAATACTCAAACTACCTCACAATTGCACTCATCTCACATGCTAGTAAAGTAATGCTCAAAATTCTCCAAGCCCAGCTTCAGTAATACGTGAACTGTGAACTTCCAGATGTTCAAGCTGGCTTTAGAAAAGGAAAAAGAACCAGAGATCAAATTGCCAACATCCACTGGATCATGGAAAAAGCAAGAGAGCTCCAGGAAAACATCTATTTCTGCTTTATTGATTATGCCAAAGCCTTTGACTGTGTGGATCACCATACACTGTGGAAAATTCTGAAAGAGATGGGAATACCAGACCACCTGACCTACCTCTTGAGAAATCTGTATGCAGGTCAGGAAGCAACAGTTAGAACTAGACATGGAACGACTGACGGGTTCCAAATAGGAAAAGGAGTACGTCAAGGCTGTATATTGTCACCCTGCTTATTTAACTTCTATGCAGAGTACATCATGAGAAACGCTGGACTGGAAGAAACACAAGCTGGAATCAAGATTGCTGCAGGAAATATCAATAATCTCAGATATGCAGATGACACCACCTTTATGGCAGAAAGTGAAGAAGAACTAAAAAGTCTCTTGATGAAAGTGAAAGAGGAGAGTGAAAAAGTTGGCTTAAAGCTCAACATTCAGAAAATGAAAATCATGGCATCTGGTGCCATCACTTCATGGGAAATAGATAGGGAAACAGTGGAAACAGTGTCAGACTTCATTTTTGGGGGGCTCCAAAATCACTGCAGATGGTGACTGCAGCCATGACATTAAAAGACGCTTACTCCTTGGAAGAAAAGTTATGACCAACCTAGATAGCATATTCAAAAGCAGAGATATTACTTTTCTGACTAAGGTCCGTCTAGTCAAGGCTATGGTTTTTCCAGTAGTCATGTATGGATGTGAGAGTTGGACTGTGAAGAAAGCTGAGCACAGAAGAATTAATGTGTTTGAACTGTGGTGTTGGAGAAGACTCTTGAGAGTCCCTTAGACTGCAAGGAGATCCAACCAGTCCATTCTGAAGGAGATCAACCCTGGGATTTCTTTGGAAGGAATGATGCTAAAGCTGAAACTCCAGTACTTTGGCCACCTCATGTGAAGAGTTGACTTATTGGAAAAGACTCTGATGCTGGGAGGGATTAGGGGCAGGAGGAGAAGGGGACGACAGAGGATGAGATGGGTGGATGGCATCACTGACTTGATGGACATGAGTCTGAGTGAACAGGGAGGCCTGGCATGCTGCGATTCATGGAGTCGCAAAGAGTCAGACACGACTGAGTGACTGAACTGAACTGTCTTTGTATCCATTCATCCAGTTTGTGTCTTTTGATTGGAGCATTTAATCCATATACATTTAAGGTAATTTTGATATGCATAATCCTATTACCAGTTTATTAATTGTTTTAGTGTGCTTTTTTTTTTGCACTACTGATTCCAATGGTGTAAATCAACTATGCTCCAGTTAAATTAAAAAAAAAAAAAACACACACACACTTGCACTTTATAACGTATGTGGTAGGATTTCCACCTTCTTAAAAATACTACTAGAGCTACTAAAAAAATTGCATTTACAAAATAATTGATAAAATATTCCTCTGGATTGTACAAGAAAGTACACAGGGACCCCTGATAGACTCGAGTGTGTGATATTAATCACCGATAACTTCTTTCTTTCCTGCTCCATCAGAGGCTGGGCTCTCCTTCTTTTCAATCTCTCCATTTGATGCAAGTAAATCTTCAGTCTCTTGGTTGGCCACTTCGACCTGTTTTCCCATTGCTCCCTTTTCCCCTTTTGTTTGTACTTTTCTGTCAGAAGGTTTATCCTTTCCTGCTACCTTCTTTGGCTTTGTTTCCACTTTGACAGGAGCAGATTTAGTTGACAACCTCCCAGGTCTCCTCTTGGGCACCTCCGCTGCTCCTGATGCAGAGCTGACCTTCCTTTGGGGCACCCTGGCAGTAGAGTGGGCACGTGCTGGGAGTGGGGAGAGGAGTCTGGAAGCTGGTCTACCTGACCATGGCTGTTCTTTCCCTTGCCTGAGCAACCGAACCCTCATGGGACCTATTCTTAATTTTTACTGTTTTATTCTCTTTTCTTTCTGCTATTCTGATTGAGTGACTTTTACTACTCTTGTCACCCAGATCACTGATTTGTTTTTTTACATTCTCTGACCTCCTGCTGGTTTCCACTAGTGTATTTTTTGTTTCAGTAAATGAACTCAAAAGTTATAAATCTTTCTTTATAGTTTCTAGCCCTTTGCTGAAGGAGGCTTACAATTTGCCTAGACTTTCATTGATTCTCTCATCAAATTCATTCAGTTTTCTATTGAGTCTGATTCTGATGAACATCTTTACTAGTGTTACTCTGAATTCTTTCTCTGATAAATCTCTTATCTCCTCTTCATTTAGTTGTTTTTCTGATATCTCCTCGTGTTTTAAAGATATTCTGTAATCCCTTCATTTTTCCTAACTCGTTTGCTTCTACATATATCAGCTTCATTTGTCACCCCGCCTTGAAAGAATGGTGCTAGTCTTATGTAGGAGGTGTCCTATAGGGTATAGTGGCACAATATCTCCTGGTCAACAGAGCCAGGCATCCCAGGGGTATCCCCTCTGTGGGCTGCATGTGCCCTCCTGTGATGGGTGGACAGCAATTGTGGCAGGTGTGCTGCTGGGTGAGCTTGGTCCCCAGGCAGACTTGGATGTGACCACTGCAGATGGCCTTAGTAGGTTGAGCTGGTTCCAAGTCCAAATATCTACAGGATCTGGCTGAAACTGCTGCAGGAGGGGGTGCTGGTGCATAGGCCTGGTCTCTTGAGTTCTCAGGGGAAAGCAGGGGCAGGGCAATATCAATGTTATTTAGGCTGATGGAAACTGATAGAAATGGTGCTCACCAGCACCAGGCCAGCTAAGTGGAAAGAAAGTAAAAACAAATGATGTCTGCCAGTACTTCCATCCCTAAAGTTCCGCTGGACCCCTGCCCCTCTGTTGCAAGACCTGAAATTACTCAATGACTCTCCTTCTTGTATGGCCCAGGCACTTTTCAAGCTGCTCCCTCTGTAATGGGCTTTGGAGTGAGTGAGTTTCTACATGAGTCTTTTAAGAGTGAAGTCCTTTCCCTTTCCCACAACCCCTAGGCTCCCCCAGATGCAAGTCCTGCTGGTTTTCAGAGCCAGCTCTTATGGAGGCTCAGCTTCCCAGTGCAGGTTCCCCAGTCTGATGTGGGAGTTGAACCCCTGGTCCTCAGGGGATACCTCTGCAGTTGTGGTATCTCTCCTCTTTGTGGATTGCCCCACAGGAATGTATGTGGGGAGGTGGGTGGTTCTCACTAGACCAGGACTCTGTACCTCCTACTTTTCTCAATGTGGCCTTTTCCTTATACCCTTAGTTGTAGAAAATCTGTTGTGCTAGTCTTTGGGTCAGTTCTCAGAGACAGTGGTTCTATATATGGTTGTAGTTTTGTTGTGTCCCTGGGAGGAAGTGAGTGCAGGATCTTCCTACTCCACCAACTTGATCTGAAATTTGTGCAAGGCACAAACCTAAGCACTTGACTGAAACTAAGTTCAATCTAAATGAGGGCTACAAGATGACTCTGGATCTGGCTCTGCTGCCCCTTGAGCAGTCACTTGTCCCATCACTCAGTTTCAGTGTCTCTAATTCCTGGATGTCTAGACCTGCAATCAAGATATCTCAAGAGAGTAGCAGAAAGAAGTACCTTTACTCCATCAGAACCTCTCAGATGCCAGACCCAGAGAAACCAGATCAAGAGTGATTGTATCACCTTTCAATGCCAGCCATCTTCAGATCCTGTGTGTTTTTTTTTTTTTTTTTAATCCTTTCCTTCTCTGGTATTTCCTGCCTAGAGAAATTCCTTTAGCATTTGTTGTAAAGCTGGTTTGGTGGTACTGAATTCTCTTAACTTTTGCTTGTCTTTAAGGTTAGTGATTTCTTCATTGAAGCTAAATGAGATCCTTGCTGATTATTCTTGGTTGTAGATTTTCCCCTTCCATTACCTTAAATATATTCTGCCTCTCCCTTCTGGCCTGCAGAGCTTCTGCTGAAAGACGAGCCCTTAACTTTGTGGGAGCTCTCTTGTATGTTATTTGTTGCTTTTCCCTTGTTGGTTTTAATATTTTTCTGTGTGTTTAATTTTGTTAATTTGATTAATATGTGTTTTAGCATGTTTCTTATTTTGTGTATCCTGTATGGGACTCTCTTCACTTCCTAGACTTGGGTGACTGTAATAACTTCAAATATTTTCTTAGACTCTTTCTCTTCTTCTTTTCTACATTTCAGATTTTGATGTGTTAAGTGAGTCCCAGAGGTCTCTGAGTCGGTCCTCAATTCTTTTCATTCTTTTTCTCTATTCTGCCCTTCAACAGTTATTACCACCATTTTATCTTCCAGCTCACTTCTCCATCCTTCTCTATTAGGCTGCTTTTGATTCCTTCTCTGCTGTGCTGGGCTTAGTTGCTCAGGTGTACCTGACTCTTCACGACCTCATGGACTCCAGCCCACCAGTCTCCTCTGTCCATATGGATTCTCCAGGCAAGAATACTGGAGTGGGTTGCATGGCCTCCTCTAGGGGACCTTCTCAACCCAGGGACTGAACCCAGGTCTCCTGCATTGCAGGTGGATTCTTTACCAGCTGAACTACCAGGGAAGCCCTTGATTCTTTCCTGTGTATTTTAAATTTCAGTTATTGTGTTCATCACAGTTGGTTCTTTAGTTCTTCTAGGTCCTTGTTAATCATTTCATGTATGTTATCCATTCTATTGTCAAGATTTTGAATCATTTTTACTATCATTACCCTGATTTTTTTTTTTTCAGGTAGATTGCATGTTTCCTCTACGTTTATTTGGTGTTGTATATTTTTGCCTTTCTACTTTGTCTGCAAGATATTTTTCCTTTTTTTCAGTTTGTCTAACTTACAGTGTTTATTTGATCTCTGCCGTGGTGGGTAACGTTACTCCAGTAGCCTGTGTAGGCTTCATGGTGGGAAGGACTGATAACTGCATTCAGGGTGGTGGAACTGAGTCTTTTCCCTCTGACGAGAGGATCATTTCAGGTGGTGGGTTTTGGATATCTCTGGGCTTCATTTCACTTCAGTTGCTCAGTTGTCCAAATTTTTGCGACCCCATGAATCCCAGCACGCCAGGCCTCCCTGTCCATCACTAACTCCCGGAGTTCACTCAGACCCATGTCCATCGAGTCAGTGATGCCATCTAGCCATTTAATCCTCTGTCATCCGCTTCACCTCCTGCCCACAATCTCTCTTAGCATCAGAGTCTTTTCCAATGAGGCAACACTTCGCATGAGGTGGCCAAAGTACTAGAGTTTCAGCTTTGGCATCATTCCTTCCAAAGTAATCCCAGGGCTGATCTTCAGAATGGACTGGTTGGATCTCCCTGCAGTCCAAGGGACTCTCAAGAGTCTTCTCCAACACCACAGTTCAAATGCATCAATTCTTCAGGGCTCAGCCTTGTTCACAGTACATCTCTCACATCCATACATGACCACAGGTAAAACCATAGCTTTGATTAGACGGACCTTAGTCGGCAAAGTAATGTCTCTGCTTTTGAATATGCTATCTAGGTTGGTCATAACTTTTCTTCCAAGGAGTAAGCATCTTTTAATTTCATGGCTGCAGTCACCATCCGCAGTGATTTTGGAGCCCCCCAAAAATAAAGTCTGACACTGTTTCCACTGTTTCCCCATCTATTTCCCATCAAGTGATGGGACCGGATGCCATGATCTTCGTTTTCTGAGTGTTGAGCTTTAAGCCAACTTTTTCACTCTCCTCTTTCACTTTCATCAAGAGACTTTTTAGTTCCTCTTCACTTTCTGCCATAAGGGTGCTGTCATCTGCATATAAGAGGTTATTGATATTTCTCCCAGCAATCATCCTTCCAACTTGTGTTTCTTCCAGTCCAGCGTTTCTCATGATATACTCTGCATATAACTTAACTAAGCAGGGTGACAATATACAGTCTTGACGTACTCCTTTTCCTATTTGGAACCAGTCTGTTGTTCCATGTCCAGTTCTAATTGTTGCTTCCTGACGTGCATACAGATTTCTCAAGAGGCAGGTCAGGTGGTCTGGGATTCCCATCTCTTTCAGAATTTTCCACAGTTTATTGTGATCCACACAGTCAAAGGCTTTGGCATAATCAATAAAGCAGAAATAGATGTTTTCCTGGAGCTCTCTTGCTTTTTCCATGATCCAGTGGATGTTGGCAACTTGATCTCTGGTTCCTCTGCCTTTTCTAAAACCAGCTTGAACATTAGGAAGTTCACGGTTCACGTATTGCTGAAGCCTGACTTGGAGAATTTTGAGCTTCACTTTACTAGCATGTGAGATGAATGCAATTGTGCGGTAGTTTGAGCATTCTTTGGCATTGCCTTTCTTTGGGATTGGAATGAAAACTAATCTTTTCCAGTCCTGTGGCCACTGCTGAGTTTTCCAAATTTGCTGGCATGTTGAGTGCAGCATTTTCACAGCATCATCTTTCAGGATTTGAAACAGCTCCACTGGAATTCCATCACCTCCACTAGCTTTGTTCATAGTCATGCTTCCTAAGGCCCACTTGATTTCTCATTCCAGGATGTCTGGTTCTAGATGAGTGATCACACCATTGGGATTATCCAGGTCATGAAGATCTTTTTTGTACAGTTCTTCTGTGTATTCTTGCCACCTCTTCTTAATATCTTCTGCTTCTCTTAGGTCCATACCATTTCTGTCTTTTATTGAGCCCATCTTTGCAAGAAATGTTCCGTTGGTATCTTTAATTTTCTTGAAGAGATCTCTAGTCTTTCAAGTTCTGTTGTTTTCCTCTATTTCTTTGCATTGATCACTGAAGAAGGCTTTCTTATCACTTCTTGCTATTCTTTGGAACTCTGCATTCAGATGCTTATATCTTTCCTTTTCTCCTTTGCTTTTTGCTTCTCTTCTTTTCACAGCTATTTCTAAGGCCTCTCCAGATGGCCATTTTACTTTTTTTGCATTTCTTTCCCATGGGGATGGTCTTAATCCCTGTCTCCTTTACAATGTCACAAACCTCATTCCATAGTTCATCAGGTACTCTATCCACCAGATCTAGTCCCTTAAATCTATTTCTCACTTCCACTGTATAATCATAAGGGATTTGATTTAGGTCATACCTCAATGGTCTAGCGGTTTTCCCTACTTTCTTCAATTTATTTCTGAATTTGCTAATAAGGAGTTCATGATCTGAGCCACAGTCAGCCCCTGGTCTTCTTTTTGCTGACTGTATAGAGCTTCTCCATCTTTGGCTGCAAAGAATATAATCAATCTGATTTCGGTGTTGACCATCTGGTGAAGTCCATATGTAGAGTCTTCTCTTGTCTTGTTGGAAGAGCGTGCTTGGTATGACCAGTGCATTTTCTTAGCAAAACTCTATTAGTCTTTGCCCTGCTTCATTCCACATTCCAAGGCCAAATTTGCCTCTTACTCCAGGTGTTTCTTGACTTCCTACTTTTGCATTCTATTCCCCTATAGTGAAAAGGACATCTTTTTTGGGTGTTAGTTCTAAAAGGTCTTGTAGGTCTTTTAGAACCGTTCAACTTCAGCTTCTTCAGAGTTAGTGGTTGGGGCATAGACTTGGATAACTGTGATATTGAATGGTTTGCCTTGGAAACGAACAGAGATCATTCTGTCGTTTTTGAGAGTACATCCAAGTACTGCATTTTGGACTCTTTTGTTGACTATGATGGCTGCTCCATTTCTTCTGAGGGATTCCTGCCCACAATAGTAGATATAATGGTCATGTGAGTTGAATTCACCCATTCCAATCCATTTTATTTTGCTGATTCCTATTTTGTTTGACCACTTCCAATTTACCTTGATTCATGGACCTGACATTCCAGGTTCCTATGCCATATTGCTCTTTACAGCATCCAACCTTGCTTCTATCACTAGTCACATACACAGCTGGGTATTGTTTTTGCTTTGGCTGCATCCCTTCATTCTTTCTGGAGTTATTTGTCCACTGATCTCCAATAGCATGCTGGGCACCTACTGACCCGGGGAGTTCCTCTTTCAGTATCCTATCATTTTGCCTTTTCATACTGTTCATGGGGTTCTCAAGGCAAGAATACTGAAGTCGTTTGCCATTCCCTTCTCCAGTGGACCACATTCTGTCAGACATCTCCACCATGACCCGCCCGTCTTGTGTTGCCCCATGAGCATGTCTTAGTTTCATTGAGTTAGACAAGGCTGTGGTCCTAATGTGATTAGATTGACTAGTTTTCTGTGAGTATGTTTTCAGTGTGTCTGCCCTCTGATGCCCTCTTGCAACACCTACCATCTTACTTGCGTTTCTCTTACCTTGGGCGTGGGTTTCTCTGGGCTTAGTACTCTTTTAAGCAGCCTGTCTGCTGATGGGTATGTTTGTGTTTCTGTCTTACTTGTTTTTTGGCATGTGGCATCCAGTGGTGGGTGCTATAGCCAATTGGATGGAGTCAGATCTTGGATTTGAATGGAGGTTTCCCTGAGATCTCTTGTTGACTAATATTCTCTGTGGCCAGGAATTCTTTGGTAGTCCAGCATCCTGGACTTTGTGCTCCCACCCCTGAGGCACAGACCTGACTTCCGTTTGGGGAACAAATACCTTGTAAGCTATTCCTCTTGGCAAAAAAGGGGATTTTTTTAAAAAGTGACAATTGAACCCCCAGACAAATGGTAGAATTAAAATCAAACAGAAACAAGAACAGAGAAACATACACTCTCACACAGAAAAGAATTAAAAATAGATCCAAAGAAAAACACAAGAGAACAAGCAGACAAATGAAATCAACCAATCAGAAACAAAACTAACAAAACAAAACAAAAACAGTGTTCCAAGTGATGAATAAAGCAATAATAACAAAAAAAGGAAAAATGTATTTTTAAAAAAAGAAAAAAACACATGGAACAACATGAAAGCAAAGAAAAGATATAAAAATTTTAAAAGAAAGCAATGAAAGGTCTACACAACTTTGGTCTGGTGATGAGCTTTAACACACAACACTAATAGCCAATCCAGATTCAGTTCACTCAGAGTCCACATGTAATTTACAGGCACTGTGGAAAGATTATATTAGGAGACAATGTCTTCTGTTTTTGGATGACATTTTCCTCCCAGTGTCACATGTGTCATCAGGAAATTCAGCCCCAGTCAGCATGGACATGAAAGGAGTCTGAGCCCCTTTCCACAGAGATGCTGACCTGGGACTCCCAGCTAATCCTCTGCTGGTGCCCTTTTATTATATCTTTAGAACAGTTTCTCAGAGCTAACTGAGTGACTATATACCAGGTTATTGTCCTCACTAATTCCCCAAATAAAACATATTTCTGAGCTTTTAGATTGTGTTTCTGTTTTTTTTTTTCCCAGTCAACAGCCCCAAGAACAAAAATCAGCAATATACCTTTTCCTTCCACAAATCTATCTCTGATCTAATTTATGGTGTGAAAGAAAACTTACCATTTGAAATTGAAAATCCACTTATGTTTCTTCTGATTTTAAGAACTACTAATTTAAAAAAAAGGAAGATCCTTTATGGTATGATTTCAGTGTACAGTGAGAAAGCACCATTTTCCCCAAAACATCTTCCTCTATTAAGCTTCTAATGCTCTAATACCTGTTTATTCATTCAATAAAACACTTATAGTGTCTGCTATGTGCCAGGCACATTCTTAGAAACATGAAAAACGTCAAGGGCATCTTCTGCTGGTGAAAGGGGGTTATGAATAAGCACTTTGAAGCTCATTTGTAGGTAATAGGGGAGGAAAGTGAAAAAGGGTTATAGCCAAAAGAAAAAAAAGTTCAGAAAGGAAAGAGTGACAGATTTTCCTGATTTCTCAATTGTAATCCCAATGGCAACATTTATATGTCCCATTCGCTGCTCCAATTAACTAGTTCAATTGGTGATCTTAACCAGCTGGTACCCTTCTTGGCTGTAAGAGAGAATTATTCTGGAAAAAAGTAATATTTTACATTTCCGTTTTCTTTCTTTACTTTTGGGGTTTTGAAATGATTGTTGAACAGGAAATTTGTTAGTTTAACTGATTTAAGGTAAATTAAATTTAATTCAGTAATTATTCACCCATGTTTTTAATATGTAACTGATTCAGCACACTTGTTTCGAACATGAGAGAGCAAGTATCTATTTTGGCATAGTTACAAAGGTTTTTCTCCAAGTTTCATTTGTTTCTAATTTCTGACCACACGTTACTCTAGGGTATATATATTTTTTGTGAACCAACTTTGAATATATTCAAAGATTATTGATTACACATAATTGGCATTAATAGCTTCCCACAGGACTGGCACTGGTTTTACCAGCATTTTTTACATGATTCCTGAGACAAGTAGGCAATGATACCAATATTTCTGGACCACATTGGTAAATAAAACCTACCCTGCAGTAGAAATCTCACAGCCTCAGATAACAGGCATTTGGAGATTAGAAATTTGCTTTCTAAATCTTTACTCTCTACTTAAGTAGATAATAAATTCTTCCCCTGGGACATAAACAATTCATTCCCTAGTAGATTTGATACCATAAAGATTCAAATAAATTTAAAAGTACAATCAGGGAATTCCCTGGCTCTCAATGGACAAAGGAGCCTGGTGGGCTACAGTCCATGGGGTCTCAAAGAGTCAGACATGACTGATCAACCAAGCACAGCATAGTCAATGGTTAGGACTCTGCACTGTCACTGCCAATGGCCCAATTTCAATTCCTGATTAGGTTACTAAAAAGATCCCATAAGTCACATGACATGGTAAAAAAAAATGTATAATCACAATACAACATGTCTCTAGACTGTGAAATATTATCTTGGTTTATGAGTGATGTACTATTGCTTTTAAACATAAGATCACAACCATAGTGATGGTATATTTTATGTTATGATTTTTAGTGATGTTAAAGTTGTCAATTTACAATACACCATCCAAGAAAAATACTATTGGGAGCAAATCAATTTTATAGATTAAGTTTTATTCACTTGAGAGTTTTTAATCAACAGTCCTTGAAAATAGTCCCCTGCTAAATTAATCTGTCTTGGAAAATTGTGATGTGCTGTGAAGGGAGAAATATATTTGCTGAATCTATATGGAAAATATTCACATAGGAAACCAAAAGATTCTAGTTTTATTGAATGGAAGATTTTTTGTTTAGAAAAATTAAAAATTAACTTGAAGAAATACTATTTATTGTACAATACATACATATTAATCTATGGACCTTTTAAGAATTCTACCAACTTTTATTAGGGATACACTTTCTTCTCCAGGAGGGTCCCACATTTCACCTAGTTGTCCTGTCTTCTGTGTCTACTCTGGTCTGTGACAGTTTCTCTGTCTTTCCATCTTTCATGACCTGGTCATGATTAGATTGAGATTATGTATTTTTTCATGAACACCACAGAGGTGACATTCCCTTTTCAATTCATCATAAAATATCTTACACTACTACTACTACTACTAAGTTGCTTCAGTTGTGTCCGACTCTGTGCGACTCCATAGACGGCAGCCCACTAGACTCCCCCGTCCCTGGGTTCTCCAGGCAAGAACACTGGAGTTGCCATTTCCTTCTCCAATGCATGAAAGTGAAAAGTGAAAGTGAAGTCACTCAGTTGTGTCCAACTCTTAACGACCCCATGGACTGCAGCCTAACAGGTTCCTCTGTCCATGGGATTTTCCAGGCAAGAGTACTGGAGTGGGTTGCCATTGCCTTCTCTGAATATCTCATACAGGTCATACTAATTTTGATGATTTGGTCTGACAGATTTCTACACTGTACAGTTACTAAGCCCCCCTCTTCTATCTAATATACGTCTGGTGGGAGAGGCTCTTTGAAATTATAGAGATTGTTTCTCATTATGATTTTGCCCAAAGATTTTAACATCCATCTAAGATTTTTGCTTGCAACAGTTATTTACTGTGATATTTGCCTAGTGGTGACTTAAACATTTTTTCCCCTCATTTTCTTCTACATGTATTGATTGAAATCCTTCTCAAAGAAAGAGGTATTTCTTCTTTCTCTTTTAATTATTTATCCAATCACTTATTTACATAAGTATGGACAGAGGAATATTTTATTCAATGGGCTATAATCCAATAGTATCATTATTTATTTTGTTGGTCAGATTACTCTAGTTTTGGCCATTGGGAATCTCCTTCAGGCTGGCTGCTCTGTACCTATGACATACACTCTTTGTTTATTGAACACTTCCTTACTTTCTGGGACAACAAGATTCTCCACACTAATCTTTTATATTCACTGCCCTAGACCAAGAATCAGGAATTTCTCCATGTAGTCTTGGTTCCTTTCATTAGAGAATGGTAATTAGAAATCAAGGTCTGAAAACTAGGTGTACTCATTGTTACTGGGGTTCACTACTTCTAAGTGCTTCTTGGCTCACAGATCTATAATCATTTTGGTATCTGTCCTTCCCATACACATTAAACAAGATATAAGTTCCTATTCATGTCTTTGGCTTTCTTCTCCAATTCCAGTTCAACACAACAGGTTTCACTCTAGCCCTCTGCCTTTTCCTATTTGTAATTTCTTTCTCTGACAATGAGAAGTTTGTCTCTCATTACCCACAATCTTATATATGCATAGTTTCAGTTTATTTTTGGACATATATTTTATTGTATAGATTTTTTTAAGTGCAATGAAAACATGAGGATAGGAATGGTTTCCTTTACAATAGGATTAGTATAAGAAAGTAAGACTGGAAAAAGCTCCTTTCTTGACTGTATGAATCACATAGACAGATGTCTCATGTTGTGGACTCTATTCTCTCCTTTACATGCAGTGGGATAACTAAGTCCCATTTTCTAGGTTCACAGGAAAACAATATGGGGGTTTTCCTTCTTCTCCCACCCTTCTACATGGTAATCCATCTACCAGTAAGACTGATGCTAAATTATTATAATCAAAATAACAACTAACAATGCCACACATGATTTCCTATACAAGGCACTATGCTAATTGTTCTGCATGCATTTAACGTTTATAATAGTCTCCAGTAATGCAAGACTATAGTATTCTCTTTACAATTTGCTTACAAGAAAAGTGAGGCTCAGGAAGGTAATATACTCAAGATCACACAACAGAAATGGTCACACAGGTTATTTCGATTTCAATATCAGCACTCATCCATAATTTGGTATTGCCTCACTATAGTAAAGCACACTGGTGAGAAACAGAAGTTCAATAGCTATAGAAAGAATGCTACCAATGGCAAATTTTCCACAGACCAATCCTAGTGTTATCAATAGCTTAAGCTAGTGTTCATCATACTATTGTCTAAGGATTACTTGCATGAGAATCACCCAAGATGTTTGCAAACAATGCAAATTCCTAGGAGAAAGCAAGGAATGGTGGAGGATTAGAAGAACATGAAATTAATATCTCTCCACAAATGCACCAAGAATACATCTACAGATGGAATGATTCACACAGAGCACCAGCTGAACACTAGCAGAAGACCTCAGATACCAACTGGGTGAGATGAAAGAAAGAAGGGGAAAAGAAGAGGAAAGGAAACAGGAGGGGACCTGCACTCCTAGGGGGTGGAGCTGAAGGAGCAGAGAGGTTCTCAAATCCAGGGAAACGCCCTCACCAACAGGATATTAGTTGGGACCAAAGGAGGGCATCTGAGGCTGTCAGAGGAGAATTAAATAGGAGAATGAAACAGGCAGGACAGAGTGAAACCTATACAGATGGTTTGCACAACAACCCTGAATGTCCCAGCCTGGGACACATGTCCATTGGTTGGCATGGAGGCTGGATGCTGGAAAATGGTAATTGGGGAGTGAACCTGGGGAGAGGACTGCTGCTGAAGGCAGGGAGACAGCCTGAGGGAGCTGGAGTGAGAAAATGGAAACTGGAAAATTTTGTGGAGGAAATTAAGACTGCCATAGAAGCAACATGCTGTTAATCACTAATGTGGACAAGATGGAGCCGCCATTGCAGCCACTCTACAACCTTGCCCTCTCAGGAACTAGGAAAGGCCCCCTCTGGGGCTGGCCTTCTCATAACTACAGCCTATGGAAACAAGATGAAAACACAGCCCTCAGAATGGGAGAAAATATTTCCAAACAAAGCAACTGACAAGGGATTAATCTCCAAAATATATATAAACAGCTCATTGCAGCTCCATATCAAAAGAACAAACAACCTAATAAAAAGTGGGTGGAAGACTTAAATAGACATTTCTCCAAAGAAAACATACAGATGACCATGAGACACATAAAAAGATGATCAACATCACCAATTATTAGAGAAATGCAAAACAAAACTGCTATGAAGTATCACCTCACACCAGTCAGAATGACCATCTTTTAAAAATCTACAAACAGGGGCACTCTCCTTCCTCTTCTGATGTCTATGTCAGAAGCTTTCTCTGTCCCTTTTCTTACTTTAATAAAACTCTGCTACACAAAAGCTCTTGAGTGATCAAGCCTGATTCCTGGTCCTGAAGCTAAATCTTCTTTGGACATCATGAATCCGACATGGTTCACCATAAGCTATCATCTTGGGGGCTCATCTGGGATTTTCATGACAGGGTAAGGACAATCAGCTTTAGCTCACCTGTTATTTTAGTCTACACATGTTTCTCCATATACTCTGCTAACTCTAAGATGTGCCTGTGATAGTTTTTGGTGCACGATGTCAGATTTGTGATCTCCGAAGAAGATTTAGCTTCAGGACCAGGGACCAGGCTTGATCACTCAAGAGCTTTTGTGTAGCAGAGTTTTATTGAAATAAGAAAAGGGACAGAGAAAGCTTCTGAGATAAACATCAGAAGAGGGACAGAGAATGCCTCCCTAGCTAGTCTTATCAAGGCCTTATATATTATTTTCAGACCCACTCCCACAATATACATCTTAAATTAACAAGATTAGAATGAACAATAGAAAGACCTCACCAGGCTCACTCCCATAATATACATTTTAAGATGACAGGATTAGTCAGAAGGTTCTTGTTAAGGAGAAATATATCCTTGAGCAAGATATATTGTTATACTGACTAAGACAAAGCAATGTAGAAAAAACATTTATCCATTTCTCCTTGAGAGCCCCAGACCCCTTTCTCCTCCTCAGGAACCCTGGACTTCTTATAAGCCTACCTAGGAGTTAACTCTCTCATCCCCCCTTTCCTTTTAGGAGAATTATGTTGTCAAGGGAAAGGGATGTCATTTTCATTCCATAACTACTTCCTGCTGTTGAGGGGCATTGCCCCTAAATTGTTGAAGCAACACATTCTCCTAACCTTCATGTTGAGGGTCTCTGATCCAGGGGCCCCAAGTAATAGTTGGAGGACTCTGTGGACTCATAGGAGCCTGGACAATCAGTTGTAACTTAAAAGCTTTCAAACAGTTAGAAACAGACCCTATTTTACAGTTATAGATGTAAAGCAAAAGAGTTATTAAACCAAGTTAAAACCTAATTAAAATTAAAAGTTACATTATGTCCATAGCTACATCAGTCCATCTTAACACTGCTAGATGTCATCACAGAGTTGAAGAAAGTCCTTTCCTTGAAGTGGAGAAACCCACCATGGGAATTCTTCAACTGATGAAGAAGGGAGTGGTCTGCAGACCCAGCAATTATGTCAATTATGGAATGAGGTGTAGGAATGAGCCCAGGACAAGAAGGTGTTTTCTTGAGGGTCAAACAGCAGACTCAGGACTTTTTGGAGTCAGCAGAAACAAGCCCATATAGATTCTCAGGCCCATCTCGATTCCTGGCTCAAACAGCAGTTTGTTTGACTTAAAGGCTGGGTCAGGAGTTAACCTCCCAGTAATGTCTGTTGACAAGCTAAAAGCTGAGTCACATAGTTAATTTTAAGGCTTCAGGATCTATGACAATATCTGTGCACAAAAGCAATCTGTCATAGAGACAGTCCCTTCTTTTGTGTGTGTGTGTGTGGGGGGGGGGGGGGAGATAGTTATCCATTAAAGCTATGGGTAGAACTGTAAACCAACTGTTCTGTGTTTCCTGAGTTAGCTTACATGGATGTGTTTTAATAATGTCATTAGCCTTGTCAACTTTTTCTGAAGATTGGGGTCTCCAGGAACAGTGTGATATTCTATTCCTAGAACTTTTGACACCCTTTGAGTTACAGCAGCCTTAAGACAGAGCCATTGTCACTCTGAAATTTAAGATCCCACTTGCATCATGAGAAGTCAGTACAGTAAAATTTCACCCATTAGTAAACTATGAGCTTTAATCATTAGCAAAGTAATAGTAACAATGCTTACAATAGTAAGCAATGTGGCCATACCCATTTTTCAGTAGCAAACTAAACTCTGATCCTGTGGGCAAGCTCAAAGTTGGAGCCTGTAAGATGGCAGTTTGAAGGGCCTTAAAAAGCTTTTGAGTCTCTGGGGACCAAACCAGCTTGTCAGCTTGGGCCTACTGAGTCTCAGTTATAAGTTTATATAAAGGCTGGGCAAGTTCCCTATAACCTGGAATCCAAATGCGGCAATAGCCTGTAATGCCCAAGAATCCTCTCAATTGTCTTAAAGTCATATTTGGCTCATTTAGGAATTTCAGACAATAAAGTATAAGGATTAGACACTTATTATTAGTATATCTTGAACATGTTTAGATTTATCATTTGACTTTTTACACCCAAAACAGTAGTGTTGTATGGACTGTTACAGAGAATTAATAGCCCCTGCTCCTTTAATT
Source organism: Capra hircus (assembly GCF_001704415.2). Taxonomy (NCBI): domain Eukaryota; kingdom Metazoa; phylum Chordata; class Mammalia; order Artiodactyla; family Bovidae; genus Capra; species Capra hircus. The sequence continues at coordinate 160,328 of NW_017189641.1, read as the reverse complement.
TCTCACTGATGGGTTTTAACCCTTCCTTACAAATACCTGTGAAAAGAAGAGAGGCAAAAAGCAAAGGAGAAAAGGAAAGATATAAGCATCTGAATGCAGAGTTCCAAAGAATAGCAAGAAGAGATAAGAAAGCCTTCTTCAGCGATCAATGCAAAGAAATAGAGGAAAACAACAGATTGGGAAAGACGAGAGATCTCTTCAAGAAAATTAGAGATACCAAGGGAACATTTAATGAAAAGATGGGCTCAATAAAGGACAGAAATGGTATGGACCTAAGAGAAGCAGAAGATATTAAGAAGAGGTGGCAAGAATACACAGAAGAACTGTACAAAAAAGATCTTCACGACCCAGATAATCATGATGATGTGATCACTAATCTAGAGCCAGACATCTTGGAAAGTGAAGTCAAGTGGGCCTTAGAAAGCATCACTATGAACAAAGCTAGTGGAGGTGATGGCATTCCAGTAGAGCTATTTCAAATCCTGAAAGATGATGCTGTGTAAGTGCTGCACTCAATATGCCAGCAAATTTGGAAAACTCAGCAGTGGCCACAAGACTGGAAAAGGTCAGTTTTCATTCCAATTCCAAAGTAAGGAAATGCAAAAGAATGCTCAAACTACCGCACAATTGCACTCATCTCACAAGCTAGTAAAGTAATGCTCAAAATTCTCCAAGCCAGGCTTCACCAATATGTGAACCGTGAACTCCCTGATGTTCAAACTGGTTTTAGAAAAGGCAGAGGAACCAGAGATCAAATTGCCAACATCCACTGGATCATCAAAAAAGCAAGAGAGTTCCAGAAAAACATCTATTTCTGCTTTATTGACTATGCCAAAGCCTTTGACTGTGTGGATCACAGTAAACTGTGGAAAATTCTGAAAGAGATGGGAATACCAGACCACCTGACCTGCCTCTTGAGAAATCTGTATGCAGGTCAGGAAGCAACAGTTAGAACTGGACATGGAACAACAGACTGGTTCCAAATAGGAAAAGGAGTACATCAAGGCTGTATATTGTCACCCTGCTTAGTTAAGTTATATGCAGAGTATATCATGAGAAATGCTGGACTGGAAGAAACACAAGCTGGAATCAAGATTACTGGGAGAAATATCAATTACCTCAGATATGCAGGTGACACCACCCTTATGGCAGAAAGTGAAGAGGAACTAAAAAGCCTCTTGATGAAAGTGAAAGAGGAGAGCAGAGTTGGCTTAAAGCTCAACATTCAGAAAAGTAAGATCATGGCATCCAGTCCCATCACTTCATGGCAAATAGATGGGAAAACAGTGGAAACAGTGGCTGACTTTATTTTGGGGGGCTCCAAAATCACTGCAGATGGTGATTAAAGCCATGAAATTAAAAGACGCTTACTCCTTGGAAGGAAAGTTATGACCAACCTAGACATCATATTAAAAAGCAGAGACATTACTTTGCCAACAAAGGTCCATCTAGTCAAGGCTATGATTTTTCCTGTGGTCATGTATGGATGTGAGATTTGGACTATAAAGAAAGCTGAGTGCCAAAGAATTGATGCTTTTGAACTATGGTGTTGGAGAAGACTCTTGAGAGCCCCTTGGACTGCAAGGACATGCAACCATTCCATCCTAAAGGAGATCAGTCCTGGATGTTCATTGGAAGGACTGATGCTGAAGCTGAAACTCCAATACTTTGGCCACCTGATGCGAAGAGCTGACTCATTGGAAAAGACCCTGATGCTGGGAGGGATTGGTGGCAGGAGGAAAAGGGGACGACAGAGGATGAGATGGTTGGATGGCATCACTAACTCAATGGACATGGGCTTGGGTGGACTCTGGGAGTTGGTGATGGACAAGGAGGCCTGGCATGCTGTGGTTCATGGGGTCACAAAGAGTCGGACATGACTAAGCGACTGAACTGAACTGAACCTAGGAATTAACTCTTCTTACCTGTCTGTGTGAATGTAGAATGAAAGAGACATAGAGAAATAAGTATGAAGCTCGTGATGAGCCCTGCTCTGCGATTTTGTGGTGCCTCACAATAACTGAAAGCAACACCTCAAAGCGGAGCCACGCTGGGGGCTTATACGGACCTTCCAATGCAAGAGGCACCCAATGTCCCTAAGAGGAGAGTGGCCAGAAATGGGCGAAACATTTCAACCAAACTTTTCTTTCTTGGTCACCTTTTCCTTGTCTCTTTGACCATTTCATAACTGCGTGGGGAATTAGTACTACCAACGTGATCTGTCAGATCATAGACTTTCATTGGATTTGTGATCCATGCCATTACTGTGTACTTTTACTTAGCCTCCAACCCTGGTAGTCATGGGGAACCCAGACTTGCAAGGAGCCTGTTTGGGTATGAAGTGGAACTCTAGCTCCAGCAGCCTCTCTCTTGGCTGTTTCCGTATGGGGCCAGAGTCCCAGAAGTGAGTCCTTGTCATACCTGTGCCTCCAAACTATATGGATGAAAGTGCTGCTAGTGAGTATGAGGTTTCCAAGAACATAGGTCAGGAATCCCAGATTGGAAGTACAGTGGACTTCTTCCTTTGATAGTGCTAGCTATTAGCAGACTAGATAAAGCTCTCCAGTTGCTTACTGCTGTGCTGATGACTCACCGATTCTACTGTGGTCAAGACTGTACTTAAGAATGTGCACAGACACATGTAAGATGGATGCTTCCCCTAGTAGTTCTAGCTTCAGAAACATTCCAGGAAAGCTACTCTGCTACACCCCAGGTGGTATCAACGGAAAAGGACAAATCAAACAAAGGTCTTGGTGGTAAGGAACTAGAAATCAATTTGGGATGCTATCAGGTCTACCCCTGGTGCATCTCCACATCACCTTGATGGTAGAATGAGCAGGCTGAAGAGAATGAGTAAAGCACCTGTGTTGGTAAGGAACAGACTAAGTCTGACCAGGGAAGGAAAGCTTCAGTGGAAAGTCTGTCTTCACTCTCATCTAAAGTAGGGAGGGATGCCTCCAGTAGAAAAAAGCCATGGCTGTAGACGCCACTTTTATCTCTCATACAGATGCTAGCTAGCAGTTTCAGACCCACTCCTTTAAAATATGTTTTAAAAAACTGGGACAAGTTTGATCCCCAGAGCTTAAAAAAGGCATGCCTGATCTTCTGTGATACTGAATGGCCACAGTAGCCTTTGAAAGACGGGGAATGCTGGACTGTTGAAGGGTCACAACTATAATACTATTTTACAATTAGATCTGATCCTTAGAAAAGAAGAGAAATGTGTAACAGTGACATATATGCTGCTCTTTCTTTCTCAGCAAAACATGCCAGACTTATGTCCTAAGGGTGTACATTTGGGTGTGAAACCTTCAGCTCCCTCCTGTCCTCTTACTTTGCACCTGTATCTGGGACTCCCAACTAAACAGGCTGAGGATAAGGGCACCCTTCCAGGAGGGGTTGCCTCAGTCTCGGTAGAAATTCAAACAGTACCAATTGTGGTCAAGACTATTTAGAGGATTCAAAAAGGACATAGAAAACTTTATGGGACTAACTTTACTTTATGAGCTTACTTGGAGAGATGTAATGTATATCTTGGGACAGATGCTGACTCCTGACTTGAGAGCTCGAATTTTGGGGGAACCTATTACTTTTGGAGATGAATGACTTGAAGGCAAGGGGAAAGAGGGAACACAAAATAGCCCTCCCCCCTACTGGGAACCAAGCAGTTCCTATAACAGAGTAATTTTGTTAGATGTATTTTTGAAGGTCTCAAGTGAGCACATGCTGACTTTAGACTATGCTAAGTTGGCTGACATAGAACAGGGAGAGAAGGAAATTCCTAGTAAATTCCTAGATAGACTACAGGAGGCTCTCCACGAGATTACTGATGTTGATTCCAAAAGTGCAGAAGGAGGAGTAATCTTAAAAGATGGATTTCTCACTCAGTTAGCTTCAGATATCTGCTGTAAGTTACAAAAACAGATATTTGGACTAAATTATTCTTTAGACTTAGAAATTCCAATAGACAGAAGAGCCTGATGCAGGCTGCTGTCCATGGGGTGGCAAAGAGTGGGACACGACTGAGCAACTTCACTTTCACTTTTAGTCTTTAGAAAAATGATAGAAGCTGGCTCAGACAGTATACCATGGCATGGAGGAAGAGGAAAATAGGAGGCAAAAAAAGAATCAGGCAAAAGACTGAAGCCCCAACATTGGCTGTTAGATCTGCTCTGAAACAGCCTGAGGAAAATTCCCAGAGGGACCCAGGCAAAAAGGGGTGGGTTTGCTATTACTGTGGAAAGGAGGGGGCATCTCAAATGGGATTGCCCTCAGGTGTCTGAGCTGCCCTTGGCTCCAAGTCCGGTCTGCAAAGGACCACAGTGAAGAAGAGACTGCCCTCTGAGGTGTAGGCCCCAGAGGTTGGACTCTTAAGGTAATTGGAACTGAAGGTGCCCAGAAGTCCCCACACAAGCCCCTGTCCTGATTATACCTGAGGAACCCCGAGTAATAATAGCTGTTGGTGGCCAATCAGTTGATTTCCTTTTAGACAATGGTGCAACTTTGTTCCTCCCTATAGCGCCTGACCTGCTTTCCTCCCAGTCCATTGCCATAATGGGGCTGTCTGGATGAGCCAAACACTATTATTTCAGTCATCCGTTAAACTGCAATTGGGACCTTGTGCTGATTTTCACATGAGTTTTTCATCATGCCGAAGTCTCTCTTACCCTTTCTGGGGAGGGATATACTGAGCAAGGTCCAGGCCTCTCTTTTCATGAATTTGGAACCCTCTTTTTAACTGAACAAAATGTAAATTATAGATTGTGGGTGTTGGAAAAACTGTGGGTCTAGCATAAAATGCTGTTCTTGTCATTATCACACTCAAAGACCCTCACATATTTCCACATCAAAAACAGTGCCCATTAAAGTCCAAGGTTAAGTAAGGGTTAAAACCCCATCATTTAAAATTTAAAGGAACAACAGTTATTAATTCCCTGTAACAGTCCATGCAGCACTCCTATTTTGGGTGTAAAAAAGTCAAATGATAAATGGAGACTTGTTCAAGATATATGAATAATAAGTGCCTAAACCTTATACTTTATTGTATGAAATTCCTGAACATGCCAAATATTTTTCAGTCATTGATTTAAAGGTTGCTTTCTGGAGTTAAACCTATACTAAATCATCCTCTGCCTATGACTTTAAGACAGTTAAGAGGATTTGGGGGCATTACAGGCCACTGCTGCATTTGGATTCTGGGTTATGGGGAACTTCCCTGGCTTTAATATAAACTTATGACTGAGACTCAGCAGGATGAAACCAACAAGCTGGTTTGATCTCCAGATACTCAGATACTTAAAAGCTTTTAAGCCTCTTCAAGGTGGTCACTTGCAGGCTCCCTCTTTGAGCTTTCCCAAAGGATAAGAGGTTAGTTTGCTACTGAAAAAAAAAAAAAAAAAAAAAGGGCTATGGCCACATTGCTTAAGGGTAATTGCTGCAATTGTTTTGTTAATGCCTAAATCTCTTAAGTTTATTAATGAGCAAAATTTTGCTGTACTGACCTCTCATAATGTAAGTGGGATCTTAAACTCTAAAGTTCAGAGCCACAATACTCTGTCTTTAAAGCTAGCAATAGAATACCACTTACACTGTTCGTGGAGACCCCAATCTTCAGAAAAAGTTGAAAAGGTTAATGATATTATTAAGAGACATCTGCATAAGCTAATTCAGAGCGTTCGAACTGCCCCTAAGAAGAAGGGACTGTCTCTATGACAGAACATTTTTGTGCATAGATATTGTCATAGATCCTGAAGCCTTAGAATTAACTATGTCACTCAGCTTTTAGCTTTTCAACAGACGCTATGAAAATTCTGGGAGTTAACTTCTGACCCAACCTCTGACAAGCCACTGTTTGAACCAAGAACTCAGGTCCTGATAAAAACATTGGGATCTGGGGGACAATCCATTGAGCCCCTCTGGGAAGGCTCTTACTATATGGGCTTGCTCCTACCGAATTCTAAAAGTCCTGAGTCTGCCGTTTGACCCTCAAGACAATGCCTTCCTGTCCTGGGCTCATTCCTATACCAAATTACACAATAGACCTAATTGCTTGGTCTGCAAAGCACTCCTCCTCATCATCAGTTGAAGGCTTCCCATGGTGAGTTTCTCCACTTCAAGGAAAGGACTTTCCTCAACTCTACAATGACATATCTAACAGTCCTAAGATGGACTTGTATTGGTTAGGACTGGTATGGGCTTCCCTGATAGCTCAGTTGGGAAAGAAACTGCCTGCAATGCAGGAGACCCCGGGTTGATTCCTGGATCATAAAGAACCACTGGAGAAGTTATAGGCTACTCACTCCAGTATTCTAGGGCTTTCCTGTGGTTCAACTGGTAAAGAAACCGACTGCAATGCTGGAACCCTGGGTTCGATCACTGGGTTGGGAAGAGCCCCTGGAGAAGGGAAAGGCTATCCACTTCAGTATTCTGGCCTAGAGAATTCAATGGACTGTATAGTTCATGGGGTCACAAAGAGTCAGACATGATTGAGCGACTTTCACATGGTGGGTTTCTCCACTTCAAGGAAAGGACTTTCCTCAACTCTGCAATGACATCTAAAAATCCAAAAATGGACCGGTATAACATATTTTACCTTAAATATGGTCATAATATGACTTTTAATTTTGATTATGTTTTAACTTTAGTGACTGTTTTGCTGCACATAAGAAAGTAAATGGGTCTACACCTGGTGGTTTTCTACCTGATGTTTATCAATTATGGGATGAGGTCATATGGCTAACTCATGAAAAGGGTCACCTACTATCTAATGGTCCTACATGATGGGAAGAAATAAAATCATCCCCAGAAGTTAGCTAACAACTTAATTATCAGTTCAGTTTTGTTCAGTCATTCAGCCGTGTCCGACTCTTTGCGACCCCATGAATTGCAGCACGCCAGGCCTCCCTGTCCATCACCAACTCCCAGAGCTCACTCAAACTCATGTCCATCGAGTTAGTGATGCCATCCAGCCATCTCATCCTCTGTCGTCCCCTTTTCCTCCTGCCCCCAATCCCTCCCAGCATCAGAGTCTTTTCCAGTGAGTTGACTCTTCACAACAGATGGCCAAAGTACTGGAGTTTCAGCTTTAGCATCATTCCTTCCAAAGAAATCCCAGGGTTGATCTCCTTCAAAATGGACTGGTTGGATATCCTTGCAGTGCAAGGGACTCTCAAGAGTCTTCTCCAACATCACAGTTCAAAAGCATCAATTCTTTGGCACTCAGCTTTCTTCACAGTCCAACTCTCACATCCATACATGACTACTGGAAAAACCATAGCCTTGATCAAATGGACCTTTGTTGGCAAAGTAATGTCTCTGCTTTTCAATATGCTATCTAGGTTGGTCATAACTTTTCTTCCAATGAGTTCAGTTCAGTTCAGTTCAGTCGCTCAATCGTGTCCGACTCTTTGCGACCCCATGAATCACAGCACGCCAGGCCTCCCTGTTCATCACCAACTCCTGGAGTTCTCTCAGACTCATGTCCATCAAGTCCGTGATGCCATCCAGCCATCTCATCCTCTGTCGTCCCCTTCTCTTTCTGCCCCCAATCCCTCCCAGCATCAGAGTCTTTTCCAATAAGTCAACTCTTCGCATGAGGTGGCCAAAGTACTGGAGCTTCAGCTTTAGCATCATTCCTTCCAAAGAACACCCAGGGCTGATCTCCTTTAGAATGGACTGGTTGGACCTCCTTGCAGTCCAAGGGACTCTCAAGAGTCTTCTCCAATACCACAGTTCAAAAGCATCAATTCTTTGGTGCTCAGCCTTCTTCACAGTCCAACTCTCACATCCATACATGACCACGGGAAAAACAATAGCCTTGACTAGACAGACCTTAGTTGGCAAAGTAATGTCTTTGCTTTTGAATATACTATCTAGGTTGGTCATAACTTTTCTTCCAAGGAGTAAACGTCTTTTAATTTCATGGCTGCAGTCACTATCTGCAGTGATTTTGGAGCCACCAAAAATAAAGTCTGACACTGTTTCCACTGTTTCCCCATCTATTTCCCATGAAGTGATGGGACCGGATGCCATGATCTTTGTTTTCTGAATGTTGAGCTTAAAGCCAACTTTTTCACTCTCCTCTTTCACTTTCATCAAGAGGCTTTTTAGTTCCTCTTCACTTTCTGCCATAAGAGTGGTGTCATCTGCATATCTGAGATTATTGATATTTCTCCCGGTAATCTTGATTCCAGCTTGTGCTTCTTCCTGCCCAGCATTTCTCATGATATACTCTGCATATAAGTTAAATAAGCAGGGTGACAGTATACAGCCTTGACGTACTTCTTTTCCTATTTGGAACCAGTCTGTTGTTCCCTGTCCAGTTCTAACTGTTGCTTCTTGACCTGCATATAGGTTTCTTAAGAGGCAGGTCATGAGGTCTGGTATAATGAGTTGGAAACTCATTGGAAACAATTGGGATTTTTGCCTCAAGAAATATGCAATGCAATCATTTCCGTGTTTTCCAATCCCAGTTCAAGTCCTCCTTTTGCCTGGCCAGGCACTAATTGGGACTGGATCCCTCAATCATGCTGGCTTGCTCCAAATGTAACCTACTGGGTGTGGGTTCCCCCTGGCTGGATAGGGAGATGCAACCTAGGTCTAACTTTTACTCATTGCTTCATATTTTCAGAACTTCCAGAGAAGCCTGATAACCTGCCACACCTGAAAACTCTTTGGGCAATGTCTCTATTTCACTCATATGACTGTCTGCCTGCAGTATTCATTCCGTCTCTGGGAACTACAGATGTTATGCTATAAGCTGATGCTCTGACTAACTTTACTCAACAGGGTTTACAAGATTCTCAAAAATCTATTTCAGCCCTTAATTCTAAACAAATATAAATTAGAAAAGTGGTTTTACAAAAACAGATTTGCCTTAGATATTCTAATGGCTGCACAAGGAAGAACTTGTGCCATTATTCATACCCAATGTTGTACATATATACCAGATATGAGCACTAATGTTATTCACTTTACTAAACACATGAACAAGATGATTCAGGCTACAGGTGCTCCTAAAGCCTCAGTCACCTCACTTTGGGAAACCTTAACTAGCTCCCCATGGTGGAAAACTATCTTAGTCAGAATAATTCTAACTGTTCTGTTTTTACTGTTTGCTCCCTGCATCCGTGACAGTGTAACTGGATTTGTTTATAAGCATCTGAAAGCTTTTAAGTTACAAATGGTTGTCCAGGCTCTTACCAGTGCCACAGCCACCTACAACTGTTACTTGGGGCCGCTGGATCAAAGAACCTCAATATGAGAAGCTAAGAGAATATGTTGCCTCAAGAATTTAGGGATGATGCCCCTCAAAAGCAAGAAGTAGTTTTGGAATGAAAACGATGCCCCTTTCCCTTGGCAACATAATTCTGCTAAAAGAAAATAGGGGAATGAGACAGTCAATTCTTAGGTAGGTTGATAAGAAGTCCTGGGTGCCTAATGAGGAGAAAGGCATCTGGGGCACTCAAGAAAGAGAAAAGAACAAGTTTTTTCCCTACATTCCTTCATCTTAATCACATAAAACATTTTTTTCTTTAAGCCCAGGACTGACGATTACACAACAAAAAATCTCATCTTAAACTCTGTACTAAGGATTCTATAACAACTATATATCCTGCTTGAAGACATGTTTCTCCTTAAGAATCTTCTGACTAATCCTGTTATCTTAAAATATATCTTGTTGGGGGAGGGTTAAGATGGCGAAGGAATAGGATGGGGAGACCATTTTCTCCCGCACAAATTCATCCAAAGATCACTTGAATGCTGAGCAACTTCCACAAAACAATCTGAATGTTGGCAGAGGACACCAGGCACCCAGAAAGGAAGCTAATTCTCTTTGAAAGGAGGTAGGATGAAACATAAAAGACAAAGAGAGACAAAAGAGTTAGAGATGGAGACACACCCTGGGGAGGGACTTGTGAAGGAGGAGAAGTTTCCAAACACCAGGAAACCCTCTCACTGGCTGGTCTGTGGGGAGTTTTGGAATCTCAGTGGGCAACATAACTGGGAGAAAAAAAGAAAAAAAAAAAAACAACACATAATACGTGCCTAACCACAACTCCCAGCAAAGTAGCCCAGACGCTTGTATCCACCATGAGTTAGCGGGGGCTGAACAGGGAGGTGTGGGTTGCATGCTTAGGGTAAGCACTGGACTTGAAAGCCCTGAAGACAATCTGAGGGAACTAACGTGAGATAGTAACCCAAACTGCAGGACAGCCAGAGAGAGAGAGAAAAAAAAAAAAAAAAAGAGAGAGAGAGAGAGAGAGAGAGAGAGAGAGGGAACTTTCTTGCAAAAAGCTCTAACCTAAGGCACTCCTTGGACAGTTCACAGAACAAAGGATTGAGCGAATATCAGAGGACAGCTAGCTGGCTGCAGACCGGCCCATCCCCCCACTGAAGGGAGAGAGGCAGGCAGCCGACAGCCAGAGCCGGAAGGGGAGGGTAAATCTTGGCCCCAGAGATTGCATCCTTCACCAAATTGTGAGCAGGGTCCCAGTTGCTAACCAAGTCTTCCTGGGATCCTGGACGGTTTACATCTGCCAGGAGGGTCACAACCTGAGATCAGCTCCCCAGAGGAGACACACGGCACACCTTAGACGGCTCTTGTGGCACCCCCAGGAAACTGAGCGACTGAGAATGGAAAGGTGATAAGATGCACTGCACATCTGAGACAGTGAGCTCACCAAGCACCTGGTTGCCTGAGCTGCTTGGAGCTGAGAAGGGCAAAAAAACACAGGCTGAACTGAGTCTGTGCCTTTGTAGAATACCCAAGAACCTGAACCTGAGACGCTCAGACCTGGGAAATGCACGCAACCCAGGGCCTACCTTGGAGAGTTCCCCTGCAGAGCAACCTGGAGCCTGAGCAGTGTAGACTAGGAAAGCACATGCCGCCGTGAGCTGGAGCAAACCCAGTGTGGTCCAGACACTGTGAGCACTCCCCACACATGCCAGTGGTATTTGTTTGCAGTGTTTGTGGCTCAGACCTCTAAGCACCTGTCTACAATGCGGGAGACCCAGGTTCAATCCCTGGGTAGGGAAGATCCCCTGGAGAAGGAAATGGCAATCCACTCCAGTACTATTGCCTGGAAAATCCCATGGACAGAGGAGCCTGGTAGGCTACATGTAAGTCCATGGGGTCGCAAAGAGTCGGACACGACTGAGCGACTTCACTTCACTTCACTTCACTTCCCTCCACACAACACAACTGAACAAGTGAGCCTAAATAAGTGACCAACTTTGCCCCCTTCTCTCAGGGCAGAAATCAGACACTGAAGAGATTTACAAACAGAGGAAGCCAAAATAAACAAAGAAGAAGGAACCGCTTTGGAAGTGACAGGTGCAACAGATTAAAACCCCGTAGGTTGCATTGAATACATTGGGAGGGGTCTATAGACCTTGAGAAGTATAAGCTGGAACAAGGAACTACCCAAAACTGAACAGACCCCACACTGCCCTCAAGAGCTCCAGAGAAATTCCTAAATATATTTTACAATTATCATTTTTATTTTTTTATCTTTAAGTTCTTTATTACTCCTTTAATTTTCATTTTTATAACCTGCTATTAACTTGCAAAAATACTTTATTTTTAAAGCAAATTTCAATATACATATTTAATAATTTTGGGGATTTTGTTTTTTATTAACATTGTATTTTTGAGAGCCTAACCTCTACTCTAAATTATTAATGTCTGCTTTTTGTATTCGTTATCAATTTTGTACCTTTAACAAATTAATATTCAGTACCCATTTTTACTTAGGAGTGTGATTACTGGCTTGATTGCTCTCTCCCCTTTTGACTCTCCTTCTTTTCCCCCAGGTCACCTCTGTCACCTCCCTCCCCCTTCTCTTCTCTACTTAATTCTGTGAATCTCTTTGGGTGTTCCAGGCTGTGGAGAACACTTAAGGAACTGACTATTGGCTAGATTGCTCTCTGCCCCTTTTCTTCCCCCTCTTCTCCTCCTGGTTACCTCTATCTCCATTTTCCCTCTTCTCTTCTCCATGCAACTTTGTGAACCTCTCTGGATGTCCCTCACTGTGGATAATCTTTTTGCAATTAACCTAGATGTTTTATCATCAATGCTGTATGGATGGAGAAGTCTTGAAGCTACTGTAAGAATATTACTAAAAGCCAGAGGCTGGAGGCTTAAATCCAAAGCTTGAGAACACCAGAAAACACCTGACTCCAGGAAATTAATCGACAAGAGCTCCTCCAAAAGCCTCCATACCTATAGTGAAACCAACCTCCACTCAGGAGCCAACAAGTTTCAGAGCAAGACATAACAAGCTAATTCTCCAACAATGCAGGAACATAACACTGAGCCTTAAAATACAGGCAGCCATAAGTCAAGACAAACCCATAGAAGCCTCAAAACTCATTACTGGAAACTCCATCACACTCCAGAGAGAATAGGTCCAGCTCCACTCAACAGAACACTGACACAAGCTTCCCTAACCAGAAAACCTTGACAAATCACTCGTCCAAACCCACCCACAGGGAGGAACCTCCATAATAGAGAGGAACCACAAACTGCCAGAATACAGAAAAGCCACCCCAAACATAGCAATCTAAACAAGATGAAAAGACAGAGAAATATTCAGCAGGTAAAGGAACATGATAAATGCCCACCAAAACAAACAAAAGAGAAGGCGATAGAGAGGCTACCTGAAAAAAAATTCAATATAATGATAGTAAAAATGATCCAAAATCTTGAAAACAAAATGGAGTTACAGATAAATAGTCTGGAGACAAGGATTGAGAAGATGCAAGAAATGATTAACAAGGAACTAGAAGAAATAAAAGAGAGTCAATTAATAATGAATAATGCAATAACTGAGATCAAAAGCAATCAGGAGAGAACCAGCAGTAGAATAACTGAGGCAGAAGATAGGATAAGTGAGGAGAAAGATAGAAGAATGGTGGAAACAAATGAAGCAGAGAGGAAAACATAAAAAAGAATCAAAAGAAATGAGGACAACCACAGAGACTTCTAGGACAATGTCAAACTCCCCAACATTCGAATCATAAGAGTCCCAGAAAAAGACAAAAAGAAAAGCCATGAGAGAATACATGAGATAATAGTTGAAAACTTCCCAAACATGGGGAAGGAAATAGCCACCCAAGTCCAAGAAACACAGAGAGTCTCAAACAGGATAAATGCAAGATGAAACCCTCCCAAGAAACATATTAATCAAATTAGCAAATATCAAACGCAAAGAGCAAATATTAAAATGAGCAAGGGAAAAGCAACAAATAACACACAAGGGGATTCCCATAAGGATAACAGCTGACCTTTCAATAGAAACTCTTCAGGCCAGAAGGGAATGGCAAGACATATGTAAAGGGATGAAAGAGAAAAACCTACAACACAGATTACTGTAACCAGCAAGGATTTCATTCAAATATGAAGGAGAAATCAAAAGCTTTATAGACAAGAAAAAGCTAAGAGAATTCAGCACCCCCAAACCAGCTCTTCAACAAATGCTAAAGGATCTTCTCTAGACAGGAAACACAGAAAAGATTTATAAACTTGAACCCAAAATAAAAATTAAATGGCAATGGGATCATACTTATCAATAATTACCTTAAAAATAAATGATTCTAATGTCCCAACTAAAAGATAAAACTGGCTGAATGGATATAAAAACAAGACCTCTATATGCTTTCTAAAAGCGACCCTCCTCAAAACAAGGGACACATACAGACTAAAAGTGAAGGGCTGGAAAAAGATATTTCACACAAATGGAGACCAAAAGAAAGCAGGAATAGCAATACTCATATCAAATAAATGGAGTTTGAAATAAAGACCATGAAAAGAGACAAAGAAGGACACTACATAATGATCAGAGGATCAATCCAAGAAGAAGATACAACAGTTATACATATATATGCACCCAACATAGGAGTACCACAATGTGTGGTACTAAGCAAATGTTAACAAGTATGAAAATGGAAATTAAGAATAACACATTAATAGTGGGAGATTTTAATACTCCACTCATACCTATGGATAAATCAACTAAACAGAAAATTAGCAAGGAAACACAAACTTTAAATGATACAATGGACCAGTAAATCTAATTGATATCTATAGGACATTTTAGCCCCAAACAATGAATTTCGCCTTTTTCTCAAGTGCGCATGAAACCTTCTCCAGGATTAGATCACATCTTGGGCCATAAATCTAGCTTTTCAAAAAAATTGAAATTATTTCAATCACCTATTATGATCACAATGCAATATGTTAGATGTCAACTACAGAAAAAATAAAAAAAGATCAGAAGTTGATGTGGCTCAGATCATGAACTCCTTATTGCCAAATTCAGATTCAAATTGAAGAAAGTGGGGAAAACCTCAGGACCATTAAGGTATGACCTAATTCAAATCCCTTCTGATAATACAGTGGAAGTGAGAAATAGATTTAAGGGACTAGATCTGATAGACAGAGTGCTTGATGAACTATGGACAGAGGTTCGTGAAAATGTACAGGAGAAAGGGGGTAAGACCATGTCAAAAAAAGATGCAAAAAAATAAAAATGGCTGTTTGAGGAAGCCTTACAAATAGCTGTGAAAAGAAGGTAAGTGAAAAGCAAAGGAGAAGAGGAAAGATATACCCATTTGAATGCAGAGTTCTAAAGAGTAGCAAGGAGAGACAAGAAAGCCTTCCTTAATGATCAGTGCAAAGAAATAATGCAAAACAATAGAATGGGAATGACTACAGATCTCTTTGGGAAAATTAGACATACCAAGGGAACATTTAATGCAAAGATGGGCTCAAGAAAGGAGAGAAATGGTATGGACTTAAATGAAGAAGAACCTGTTAAGAAGAAGTGGCTAGCATACACAGAAAAACTGTACAAGAGAGATCTTCATGACCTAGATAATCACAGTGGTGTGATCACTCATCTAGAGCCAGACATCCTGGAATATGAAGTCAAGTGGACCTTAGGAAGCATCACTACCAACAAAGCTAGTGGAGGTGATGGCATTGCAGTTGAGCTATTTCAAATCCTAAATGATGATGCTGTGAAAGTACTGCACTAAATAAGCCAGTGAATTTGGAAAACTAGGCAGTGGCCAAGGGACTAGAAAAGGTCAGTTTTCATTCCAATCCCAAAGAAAGGCAATGTCAAAGAGTACCCAAACTACTGCACAATTGCGCTAATTTCACAGGTTAGCAAAGTAATGCTAAAAATTTTCCAAGTCAGGCTTCAGCAATATCTGAACCATGAACTTCCAGATGTTCAACCTGGTTTTAGAAAAGGCAGAGGAACCAAAGGCCAAATTGCCAACTCCGCTGGGCCATGGATAAAGCAACAGAGTTCCAGAAAAACACCCATTTCTGCTTTATTGCCTATGCCAAAGCCTTTGACTGTGTGTATCACAATAAACTGTGGAAAATTCTGAAAGAGATGGCAATACCAGACCACCTGACCTGCCTCTTGAAAAACCTGTATGCAGGTCAGGAAGCAACAGTTAGAACTGGACATGGAACAACAGATTGGCTTCAAATAGGAAAATGAGTACATCAAGGCTGTATATTGTCACCGTGCTTATTTAACTTATATGCAGAGTACATCATTAGAAATCCTGGGCTGGATGAAGCTGAAGCTGAATTCAAGATTGCCAGGAGAAATATTAATAACCTCAGATATGCAGATGACACCACCCTTATAGCAGAAAGTGAAGAAGAACTAAAGAACCTCTTGATGAAAGTGAAAGAGGAGAGTGAAAAAGTTGGCTTAAATCTCAACATTCAGAAAATGAAGATCATGGCATCTGGTCCCGTCACTTCATGGCAAATAGTTGGGGAAACAGTGGCTGACTTTGCCTTTTGGGTTCCAAGGTCACTGAAGATGGTGATTGCAGCCATGAAATTAAAAGATGCTTGCTCCTTGGAAGGAAAGTTATGACTCACATAGTTCAGTTCAGTCACTCAATCGTGTTTGACTCTGCGACCCCATGAATCGCAGCACACCAGGCTTCCCTATCCATCACCAATTCCCGGAGTTTCACCCAAACTCATGTCCATCGAATCAGTGATGCCATCCAGCCATCTCATTCTCTGTCGTCCCCTTCTCCTCCTGCCCCCAATCCCTCCCAGGATCAGGATCTTTTACAATAAGCCAACTCTTCACATGAGGTGGCCAAAGTGTTGGAGTCTCAGCTTTAGCATCAGTCCTTCCAATGAACAGCCAAGACTGATCTCCTTTAGGATGGACTGGTTGGATCTCCTTGCAGTCCAAGGGACTCTCTAGGTTGATCATAACTACCTCACAAGGAGCAAGCATCTTTTAATTTCATGGCTGCATTCACCATTTGCAGTGATTTTGGAGCCCAGAAAAATAAAATTTGACATTGTTTCCACTGTTTCCCCTCCTATTTTCCATGACCTACATAGACAGCATATTAAAAAGCAGAGACATTACTTTGACAACAAAGGTCTGTCTAGTCAAGGCTATGGTTTTTCCAGTAGTCATGTATGGATGTGAGAATTCGACTGTAAAGAAAGCTGAGCACCAAAGAATTGATGTTTTTGAACTGTGGTGTTGGAGAAGACTCTTGAGAGTCCCTTGGACTACAAGGAGATCCAACCAGTCCATCCTAAAGGAAATCAGTCCTGGCTTTTCATTGGAAGGACTGATGTTGAAACTGAAACTCCAATACTTTGGCAACATGATGTGAAGAGAGGAATCATTTGAAAAGACCCTGATACTAGGAACGTTTGACAGCAGAAGCAGGAGGGGACGACAGATGACGAGATGGTTGGATGGCATCATTGACTCAATGGACATGAGTTTGAGTAAAGAATGGGTGTTAGTGATATCCAGGGAGGCCTGGTGTGCTGCAGTCCTTGGGATCACAAAAAGTCAGACACGACTGAGTGAATGAACTGAAGTGAATTGTATTGAACAGGAAAAAAAAAACTATTAAAACTACAAACATATGGACACTAAACAACATGCTTCTGAATAACCAACAGTAAAAACAGTGCTAAAGGGATGGTTCATAGCAATACAAGCTTACCTCAGGAACAAGAGAAAAATAAAAACCTAACCTTACTCTACCTAAAGCAACAAGAAAAAGAAGAACAAACCCCAGGGTTAGTAGAAGTAAAGAAATCATAAAAATTAGGACAGAATAAATGAAAAAGAAACAAAGGAGACCATAGCAAAAATCAACAAAGCCAAAGACGGTTCTTTGAGAAGGTAAATAAAGTAGACAGATCATTCGTCAAACTCATCAAGAAAAAAAGGGATAAGAATCAAATCAACAAAATTAAAAATGAAAATGGAGAGATCACAACAGACAACACAGAAATACAAAGCGTCATAAGAGACTAGTATCAACAACTATATGTCACTAAAATGGACAATTTGGAAGAAATGGATAAGTTCTTAGAAAATTATAACTTTCCAAAACTGAACTAGGAAGAAATAGAAAATCTTAACAGACCCATCACAAGCAAGAAAATTGAAACTGTAATAAAAAACCTTCCAACAAACAAAACCCAGATCCAGATGGCTTTAAAGGTGAATTCTACCAAAATTTTAGAGAAGAGCTAACACGTATCCTACTCAAACTCTTCCAGAAAATTGCAGAGGAAGGTAAACTTCAAAACTCATTCTATCAAGCCACCATCACCCTAATACCAAAACCAGACAAAGATGCCTAAAAAAGAAAACTACAGGCCAATATCACTAATGAACACAGATGCAAAACTCCTTAACAAAATTCTAGGAAACAGAATTCAACAACATATTAAAAAGATTATCATTATGACCAAGTGGGCTTTATCCCAGGGATGAAAGAATTCCTCAATATTAGCAAGTCAATCAATGTGATACACCACATTAACAAATTGAAAGATAAAAACCATATGATTATCTCAATAGATTCAGAGAAAGTCTTTGACAAAATTCAACATCTATTTATGATAAAAATTCTCCAGAAAGCAGGCATAGAAAGAGCATATGTCAACATAATAAAAGGCATATATGATAACCCACAGCAAACATTATCCTCAATGGTGAAAAATTGAAAGCATTTCCCTTAAAGTCAGGAACAAGACAAAGGTGCCCACTCTCACCACTATTATTCAACATAGTTTTGGAAGTTTTAGCCACAGCAATCAGAGAAGAAAAAGAAATGAAAGGAATCTAGATTGGAAAAAAAGTAAAACTCTCACTGTTTGCAGATGACATGATCCTTTACATAGAAAACCCTAAAGACTCCATGCGAAAATAACTAGAGCTAATAAATGAATATAGGAAAGTTTCTGGATATAAAGTTAGCACACAGCAATCCCTTGCATTCCTATACACTAACAATGAGAAATCAGAAAGACAAATTAAGGAAACAATTCCATTCACCACTGCAACTAAAAGAACAAAATACTCAGGAATAAATCTACCTAAAAAAACCCCACAAAAGACCTGTAAATAAAAAAAGCTATAAAACTCTGCTGAAAGAAATCAAAGAGGACACAGATAAATGGAGAAATATACAATGTTCATGGATCAGAAGAATGAATATAGTGAAAGTGAGTACACTAACCAAAGTAATCTATAGATTTAATGCAATCCCTATCAAGCTACCAACAGTAATTTTCAGAGAACTAGAACAAATAATTTCATAATTTGTACTGAAATACAAAAAAACCTCGAATAGTCAAAGCAATCTTGAGAAAGAAGAATGGAACTTGAGGAATCAAATTGCCTAACTTCAGACTATACTACAAAGCTACAGTCATCAAGACAGTATGGTACTGGCACAAAGACAGAAATATAGATCAACAGAACAAAATCCAAAGCCCAGAAACAAATTCATGTACCTATCGACACTTTATCTTTTACAAAGGAGGCAAGAATATACAATGAAGAAAAGACAATCTCTTTAACAAGTGGTGCTGGGAAAACTGGTCAATCACTTGTAAAAAAAGAAACTAGAACACTTTCTAACATCATACACAAAAATAAACTCAAAATGGAATAAAGATCTAAATGTAAGACAAGAAACTATAAAACTCCTAGAGGTAAACATAGGCAAAACACTGTCTGACATAAATTACAGCAGGATCCTCTATGACCCACCTCCTAGAGTAATGGAAATAAAAGTAAAAATAAGCAAATGGGACCTAATTAAACTTAAGAGCTTCTGCACAATTATGGAAACTATAAGCAAAGTGAAAAGACAGCCTGCAGAATGGGAGAAAATCATAGCAAACCAAGCAAATGGCAAAGAATTAATCTCAAAAATATACAAGCAGCTCCTGCAGTTCAATTCCAGCAAAATAAATGACCCAATAAAACAATGGACCAAAAAACTAAACAGACATTTCTCCAAAGAAGACATACAGATGGCTAACAAACACATGAAAAGATGCTCAGCATCACTCATTGTCAGACAAATGCATATCAAAACCACAATAAGGTACCATCTCATACCGGTCAGAATGGCTGCTATCCTAAAGTCTACAAACAATAAATGCTGGAGAGAGTGAAGAGAAAATGGAACCCTCTTACACTGTTGGTGAGAATGCAAACTAGTACAGCTACTATGGAGAACGGTGTGGAGATTCCTTAAAAAAACTGGAAATAGAAGTGCCATACTACCCAGAAATCCCATTGCTGGGCACACACACCAAGAAACCAGAACTGAAAGAGACACCTGTACCCCAATGTTCATTGCAGCATTGTTTATAATAACTAGGACATGGAAGCAACCTAGATGTCCATCAGCAGATGAATGGATAAGAAGACTGTGGTACATATACACAATAGAATATTACTCAGCTATTAAAAAGAATGCATTTGTATCAGCTCTAATGAGGTGGATTCAACTGGAGCCTATTACACAGAGTGAAGTAAGTCTGAAGGAAAAACACCAATACTGTATATTAACACATATATATGAAATTTAGGAAGATGGTAATGATGACCTTATATGTGAGACAGCAAAACAGACACAGATGTGAAGAACAGACTGTAAATTTTCTCAGCCACTATGTAGTACAGTATGGAGGTTCCAAAAACAGTATAAATAGAACTACCATATGACCCAGCCACTTCTGGTCATGTATCTGGAGCAAACCATAATTCAAACATATATATGCATTGTAAAGTAATTATCCTTCAATTGAAATAAATAAATTAAAATATATAAATTAATATCAATTTATATATACATGCACCCTAATAGTCTTTGCTGCAGTATTTACAATAGCCAGAACATGGAAGTAATTTAAATATTCATCAACACATGAATGGATAAAAAAAACATGGTACACATATACAATGGATTATTGTTGTTGTTGTTTGGTTGCTAAGTCATGTCCAACTCTTTGTGACTCCATGGACTGTGGCCCACTCAGCCATAAAAAAAGAATGAAATCATGCCATTTGCAGAGATGTGGATAGACCTAGAGACTGTCATACAGAGTGAAGTAAGTCAAAAAGAGAAAAGCAAATATCACTTATATGTGGAATCTGGAAAAATGGTACAGATGAACTTATTCGCAAGGCAAAAATAAAGACAGATACAGGAAACAAACTATGGATACCAAAGGGGGAAGTGGGGTGGGATAAATTGACAGTTTGGAATTACATATATACACTTCTGTTATAAATAGATAACT
Organism: Capra hircus; assembly: GCF_001704415.2. Taxonomy (NCBI): domain Eukaryota; kingdom Metazoa; phylum Chordata; class Mammalia; order Artiodactyla; family Bovidae; genus Capra; species Capra hircus. The sequence continues at coordinate 139,696 of NW_017189641.1, read as the reverse complement.
AATGAGAACCTACTGTAAAGCACAGGGAACTCTATTCAATGCTAGGTGGTGACCTAAATGGGAAGTAACCTTTAAAAAGTGGGGATATATGTATACCTATAACTTATTTACTTTCCAGTACAGCAGAAACTTTCACCACATTGCAAAGTAACTATACTCCAATAGAAATTAAAAAAAAAAAAAATCCTGAGCCACACTCCAGACCTCCCGCACCAGAATGTGAAAAATGGTGCCTATGAATTAGTAGTTTACACAAGTGTTCCGAGTAGTTCCTCCTTTTGAGAACCACTGCTATAAACTACAGGCTACTGCAATAGAAGTTATTTTTGAGTAACATAAACCTCAGGATTATGAAGACAGAGAGAGATGATTTAGGTAGGCTTAAGATTCAATCCCTAATGATTATACATGGAAGTGAGAAATAGATTTCAGGGACTAGATCTGATAGATAGAGTGCCTGATGAACTATGGATGGAGGTTCGTGACATTGTACAGGAGACAGAGATCAAGACCGTCCTCATGGAAAAGAAATGCAAAAAAGCAAAATGGCTGTCTGGGGAGGCCTTACAAATAGCTGTGAAAAGAAGAGAAGTGAAAAGCAAAGGAGAAAAAAAAAAACATACAATCATCTGAATGCAGAGTTCCAAAGAATAGCAGGAAGAGATAAGAAAGCCTTTCTCAGCAATCAATGCAAAGATATAGAGGAAAACAACAGATTGGGAAAGACGAGAGATGTCTTCAAGAAAATTAGAGATACTAAGGGAACATTTCATGCAAAGATGGGCTTGATGAAGGACAGAAATTGTATGGACTTAACAGAAGCAGAAGATATTAAGAAGAGGTGGCAAGAATACACAGAAGAACTGTTCAAAAAAGATCTTCATGACCAAGATAATCATGATGGTGAGATTACTCACCTAGAGCCAGATATCCTGGAATGTGAAGTCAAGTGGGCCTTAGAAAGCATCACTACGAACAAAGCTAGTGGAGGTGATGGAATTACAGTGGAGCTGTTTCAAATTCTGAAAGATGATGCTGTGAAAGTGCTGCACTCAATATGCCACCAAATGTGGAAAGCTCAGCAGTGGCCACAGGACTGGAAAAGTTCAGTTTTCATTCCAATCCCAAAGAAAGGCAATGCAAAAGAATGCTTAAACTATCGCACAATTGCTCTCATCTCACATGCTAATAAAGTAATTTTCAAAATTCTCCAAGCCAGGCTTCAGCAATACGTGAACTGTGAACTTCCAGATGTTCAAGCTGATTTTAGAAAAGGCAGAGAAACAAGAGATCAAATTGCCAACATATGCTAGATCATCAAAAAAGCAAGAGAGTTCCAGAAAAAACACCTATTTCTGCTTTATTGACTATTTCAAAGCCTTTGACTGTGTGGATGATAAACTGGGGAAAATTCTGAATGAGATGGGAATACCAGACCACCTGACCTGCCTCTTGAAAAACCTGTATGCAGGTCAGGAAGCAACAGTTAGAACTGGAAATGGAACAGACTGATTCCAATTAGGAAAAGGAGTATATTGTCACCCTGCTTATTTAACTTATATGCAGTGTACATCATGAGAAACACTGAGCTGGATGAAGCTGAAACTGAAATCAAGATTGCTGGGAGAAATATCAATAACCTCAGATATGCAGATGACACCACCCTTGTGGCAGAATGTAAAGAGGAACTAAAAAGCCTCTTGATGAAAGTGAAAGAGGAGAGTGAAAATGTTGGCTTAAATCTCAACATTCAGAAAACTAAGATCATGGCATCTGGTCCCATCACTTCATGGGAAATAGATGGGGAAACAGTGGAAACAGTGTCAGACTTTATTTTTTGTGGCTCCAACATCACTGCAGATGGTGACTGCAGCCATGAAATTAAAAGACACTTACTCCTTGGAAAGAAAGTTATTACCAACTTAGATAGCATATTGAAAGGCAGAGACATTACTTTGCCAACACAAGTCTATCTAGTCAAGGCTATGGTTTTTCCACTGGTCATGTATGGATGTGAGAGTTGGACTGTGAAGAAAGCTGAGTGTGGAAGAAATTGATGCTTTTGAACTGTGGTGTTGGAGAAGACTCTTGAGAGTCCCTTGGACTGCAAGGAAATCCAACCAGTCCATTCTCAAGGAGATCAACCCTGGGATTTCTTTGGAAGGAATGATGCTAAAGCTGAAACTCCAATACTTTGGCCACCTCATGCAAAGAGTTGACTCATTGGAAAAGACTGTGATGCTGGGAGGGATTAGGGGCAGGAGGAGAAGGGGACGACAGAGGATGAGATGGCTGGATGGCATCACTGACTCGATGGATGTGAGTCTGAGTGTACTCTGGGATTTGGCGATGAACAGGGAGGCCTGGCATGCTGCTATTCCTGGGGTCGCAAAGAGTCGGACACGACTGAGCAACTGAAATGAACTGAACTGAAGATTCAAAAATTGTGAGTTGCAGTCCTTTTTGTTAAATGTTCATGTAGCAAATACCATAACCTCACAAACCACGAAGAGTTCTATTTTCATTGCACTTTTAAACATTTTTAACATGTTACAGTTGTAACATTTTTAACATTAATTTTTTTTTTTGCTTTTTTCCATAAGATGTTATGAAAAACCCAAATGAACTTTTTTGGGCAACCCATTATAATCCACCCATATCATTGACTTATTTACCTTTTACCCCTCCACCAGTCCTTTACTACAGGAAATCTAGCAAATCATTTCTTTGGGTCAGTGACTTACACAGAGTAGTCTACTTTTACAAAAGCCATCCAGTAATCCTACAGTTTCAACAGAAGCAATATAATTTTATTTGTGGCATCTCTAAATCTGGTTATAACTATGACAACTAAGCCTATAGACTTGTAGCAGGCAAGGAAAGTTATCGGAGACTCATATCAGATTTTTCCTGTAGTCCATTCTATGAATCCACCCAGATGCAGATTTACTGTGAAGCTAATGGAGTTGAGGCTTCAAGGGCCCTCACTTGCATAAATACTTTCCAAGAGTCAGAGGTATGTTAGCAATATGTTCACATGTTGACATGCTTATATAATATTTGCAAGTAAATGGCATGCATTTTTTCTCACATAAGGAATGCTGTGTTATATACATTTCAAGCCCTACAAAACTAGATCCATTCTGGATCTACGGTATCACAAGCATGTTCTAGTTCCCATTAATTAGAACCCTATGGACTGAGTTCCAAATAGATATAGTTTTTTTTTAACCATATCTTGCTTAGAGTGTATAATGTTACTTACCTGAAATGTCTCTCTAATTTGTAGCTCTGAGGTCTGCTAGAATTCACAGGAAAGAGAGTATTTTCTTTTTTCATTTAATGAGTTGTTTTCTTCACTTGGCTGCTTTGAAGGCAACTGTGGGTTGTTTTCTGCCCTTTGGAGTTACAGGGAGAACTGTTTCATGCAAATAGCTCTATATTTCACCATTTGCCCTATTTCTAAAGTCCTTACCTACCAGAGTCATTACCTTAGCCCAAGCTCCGTTTTTTCTTCTGTCCAATTTATCAGTACTTAATCAAGATCTTCACTGAAATGAATACATTTAGTAACCTTCATACAGGGTTAAATTTAGCACAGTAACACATGCTAGTGTTCCAACGTCATCTTGAAAGAATGCCGACATTATTTACCTCCTAGTTCTGTGAGCAGTGCCTCTAGACAATTTTTAGATGCAGAAAACTTGCTTCAATACTCAGCATCTACAATGATGAACAGAATAGTGGTTGAATATATGTCCCAAAGTAAAATTATTCATGATTAACAGAAGTTTGAGCTTTCATTCTGCCAAGACTTCAGAATTACCTGCTTCAGTAACAACAACAACCAAAAAAAACCCCACTTTTTGAATATTCACTGAGTGCGTGATATTGTACTAGGTGCTCCCATGATTTGATACTCTTTAAGGAAAAAAGTGGGCCTCCTATTCTTTGGGTAGCCCTAATCAAGAGTTTGAGCTTTGTACACTACTCTTAGGTCAGAAGAGAGTACAGGATAAAATCAGAACTGAAAATTTTTCTTTAAAATTTGGCTCAACAAAGATAAAGAACAAGGGTATTGGATTATTATTCATTGCATATATAAAATAAGAATCCATGGGTCCATGCTGATATAAAGATTATTTTATAAGTAAACAAATGGGAGAGAAGAGAAAGCTCATATCTGTTTCTAGAATTTCAGCTAGTAAATGTAAAAAAATGAGAGAAATAGAAAATCACTACTTGACAAACACTACAATAATAACATAGTCCTAAAGAATTCCCCTACAGGAAAATTATTAGTTATTGAAAGAAAAAAAATAAATTTAGAGTGGATGTCCTCAACCAAATGATTAAAGTTAATAACATCACTGGTAATGGGACAAATGGATATATGATTCCTGATATGACCCACCAAGTGTTATGCATTGTTTCTATGGTATTTCTACCAAAATACATAATCTGATCACACACTTAATTTGAGGAACATTCTACAAAAAAAAAAAAGCCAATATTTGTTTAATGGTTTCAAGGATCTGAAAGACAGACTAAAACGTTGTTCCAGCTTAAAATAGATTTAGGAGACATGAAAACTAAATGTAACATGTGATCTTCGATTAAATGCTGGATCACAAAAAGCACATTCATGGGACCATTGGTGAAATTTAAATAAAGTCTGTAGATTAGATACTGCCATTAGATCATTGCTAATTTCCTGATTTTCATAGTTGTGTTATGTTTATGTATGATGAATTTGATGAAGGGTATTTGGGAATTCTTTGTACAACTTCCACAACTACTTTTTAAAGTCTGAAGTTGTTGTACAATTCAAAGTTAAGATAAAATTTAAGTTGCTTCACATTTCTGAGCACAACAGATACTTATTTTTTTTATTATTATTAACTTACAATCACATTTCAGAGAGACAAAATACCGCTTAATATTGGCTTGGAAAGATTTACTATATCATGGATTGAACAATTCCCATGTGATAGATACAGGGAAATGTGGAAGACACTGAAATGAGTAAGACCTAGTCCCAGGTCTCAGTGTGAGGAAAAAAAGATATACTCAATCAAGATGAAGAGCTGTGATTACTGCTATAAGAGAAAGGCTGATTATGTGTCTAGGCACTGAGAAGGAGAGTTTATTTCTTGTTTTAGAGTATCAGGGGAAATGCAATTGTAAAAATAATCTTTGGGATAGGCTTCAAAGAGGAGGATGATTTCAACAGGCAAAATTTGGGGGTATTGTGGTGAAATATATATATGGGTAATAGAATTGCGTGAATACGTTTCAGAGGTAGAAAGAAAATGCAAAGAAAATTCAATGGACCCAACGCAACACATTTGTGCATTTTGCTTTGGTCCACCTTAATGGGATATTATTTGATTACTCGTGAAAACTGCAAAAAGTTGGACACGACTGAGTGACTGAACTGAAATGAACTGAACTGAACTGAAAACTGCAGGCTCATACCCACAAAACACTAGATTTGGAAGCTACTTTAGGTACTTTCTTACCCAGCTACCTCATTTCGGTGCTGGGGAAAATGAAGAGTCTGTTTCTTCTCAGGCTTCACACAGTAACAGCAGTAGAACTAAGAATTAGAGCTCCTATTTTCACATTCAGTACTCTATTTACTTTAACATTGTGAAACTTCTAAGTAAGCACTGTGATATCAGCCAGACACATTACTATGCAGATACAGGAATATTCACACAGGCTTCTCCAAATTCCTATCACCCCTAGAATCTAGTCACACTGCAATTCTATCCTCTTTTTCCTATACCTCTCCTACTTTCCTTACAAAGTTTTATACTGAACATTGGGCAGAGAGGCATACTTTCACGGTGCTCTGTGACAGCCAACTATTAGACAACTTTGATAGGGCTGAAGTTCCATTCTCATGAAAGCTCACTCATGTGTTCATTCCATTTGGCTATAATTGGTTGATGAATCATTCCTTAATCTGAAACAAAACAATCAACAGAAAGCCAAGTTATTCTGTCATTTTTATTTCTTCAGGTAAAGCCTTCATAACCATTCTACACATCCTTCCCTCAGACTCACGTGCTTTTCTTTTTTGAAGAGATGACATGAATTATATAAATGAATTTACTAAAACAATAATACTTTCAGAAAGCAAGAAGCCCGGCCAGGGCACCAGAGAGGAAGAGTGAGGGAATTAGTTCAGAGGCTGGGAATTAGTACTTTCTACTCTTTATGCATGAAATTGTCTGTGTCTGCTCTGAAGACTCATCTGACAGTTTGTTCCTCACTGTAAAAACTTTCCTGTTATCCTCACTCTCTTATTTCCATGGATGTAGGTAAGATTTAAGCACATAGCATGGACAATTGCAAGAAGAAGGCAATGGAAATTTAGAGATCCTCTCACCTCACTGCTCACTAAGCATGCAGGGTCATAAGGAGGCCTAGAGACCCCTTTGGAATTCTAAGCAGTGTGCTGTAAATTTTAAGATTCAGATTTTAGTAGAATTAACATCAGTTATGCATAAAGCCAAGGTTAAATCCATTTAAGTTTGATTGCAAGTAGCCAAGCTGGTCATGAATAACAATCAAAAAAGCTAACAAAGATAATGGTGATCGAAGCAGAGCTTGTGGCTGCTCAGCAGAGGAAACATTAAGGTTTCCATTGTTAATGGGTTATTAAAGAAGAAGGAAAAAGCAGCTATCTCTGTAACTTTTTGTTATGATCAGGATCATAGCCAGAGCATCAGGAAGTCCTGACTTCTAGCCTGATGTGCATGTATCCCTCAAATTAGTATGTCCAAGTAGGTAAATTAAGGACAGATGTGGTGAAGGAAGTCAAAACTGAAGTATTATATTACCATTCTTGTTTTGGGGAGATCTCTAAATTTTCCATGCCCTCTACATCAGTTCTTTCCCATTGATAGAAATGCTTGTGGAAAAAAAAATTCATTTCCAATTTTCTCTTCCTACTTACCACCACTCAGTTCATTCCCCTCCACCCATCAACATTTGCCTGTCCTCTGTTCCATTTTCTCAGAATCCTGCTCAAGGAAAAACTAATTGTGATAGTTGAGACTGATGATTGTGTAATATGTTCCCCATTTCAGATAATATTTATATTCTAACAAGGGTGTTCAATCCTTTATTGAAAGAAGCAACAAGCTAAGAAAAAGGTAACACTTTGGAGATGGGATGCCTCTTATTGCTCTTCACATCATTGCATGGAGATGGCCATCTGTTTCACTCTATAGGGAGGCTATTCAGTATAGTAGAGAGAGCTATCTGGATAGTGCCAACGGCAGGACCCTACAGCCAGTTTCCCATTCTATATTCCATGGGTATAGCCTTAATGAGTTAATAATGCATAGTAAAAACATATTGAGCTGAGTTTTTAACATGTGGCTAGATTCAGTGAGGAAAAGAGTTACTAATTTGAGTTTTTCTTGAATTGTTTCTGCCCTTCCCATACATATATCTCTTTGCAATCTCCCCTAGGACTGCTAAAATAATTTCCAATATAATATTAATTATTTTGTCTTTTAAAACCCACCCATTCTAGATACGGCTCTTTAGTTGCCTTTATTGATGGGCACCATCCAAAAAATATATGAGAACAGCCATGAGGTATGGAACTTTTTATCTCACATAGCTGCTTTGTAGATGGTTCTAGCCATTTTAAGCCTATAAAAGTATTTATAATTCAGATGTTATCATAAAAATAAGATGTTTGCTTTATATATTGGCTACAAATCAATTTTTGAGATGGTAAATCAGAAACTGGAAGCTATTTTAAACAAATTAAACAGCACCATAGTCAGTGTTACCCATTTCTTTCCACTGTTCCTGTTATAGGGACAGAGTAAGAGTCGGGCTTCTCAGGCCTGGGGAGGCTAATTGTCTCCAGGAGAAGCATGACATTTTCTAAAAGGAAATTATAGTTAATACTTAACTGAAAGAAATAAATATAATCCAGACAAACATTGTTTTTTTAGGAAGCAGGTGGGGTCATGAGTGTAGTAAAATCAAACAGATGACAAGGTGTCCTTACTTTCCCCCAAATCATAAATAAATTTAAGATTGTCTATGTGAAGCATGCATGTGGTGAGAAAGCAGAGGACAAAGTACTCACAACTAAGTATCTCAATACACCACATTCAAGGAAAAGCTCTACTAATAATATGTGTCTTACATAATTCCCCTGAAGGTCAGAACCTGAGGCAGCGTTCTCTTGCAGCCTGAAATTCCAAAAACACAAAAGCTGTTTTGACTCAAGGAGATATATTTTCTGGTTGAGAACATGATTACAAATACCCACTGTGCAGCTATGTGTGTTAAGGGAGGATCAAAGAATGAAAGATCCTTGTTTCTCCTATAGGGAGATGACAGTTGACTAAGAGTCCAAAGGTTTCCATGCTATATAGAACCTAGATTTAAATTAAATGTTATAAAAGAGAGGTTTCCTAGGGCTTCCCTGGTGTCTCAGGCAATAAAGAATTCGCCTGAAATGTGGGAGACCTGGGTTAGATCCCTGGGTTGGGAAGATCCTTTGAAGGAGACCATGGCAACCCATTCCAGTATTCTTGCCTGGAGAATACCCATAGACAGAGGAGCCTGGTGAGCTACAGTCCATGGAGTCACAAAGAGTCAGATGTGACTGAGCAACTAAGCACAGCACAAGAGGCAGGAACAAGCATCTCAGAGTTGTGTGGTAGGAAAAATGCACATGCTAACATTTTCAACGTGTTCACTAACAAAATTGTAAAGTTCCCTTGCAAGGCAACTTAAGTTACCAGGAAAAATGGTTAGTCCAGATGAAAGAAGTGCGGGTGGCTGCGACCAGTGCACTAAGGGCAGGCAGCTGCGACTGGTGCTCTAAGCATAGCCAAGAGGAGCTACCCCACGTCCGAGGTCAGGGACAGCGGCCGAGAGTGCTAGGCTGCGACAGCACAGGAACGGCCGAGAGGAGCTACTTAAGTCTGAGGTCAGGGCCGGCGGCCAGGAGGAGCAACCCAATGTCCAAGGCTAGGCGGACACAGGAGGGCCTAGAGGAGCTATCCCACATAGAAGGTCAGGAAGGGCGGTGGTGAGGGGATACACCTTGTCCAAGGTAAAGAGCAGTGGCTGCACTTTGCTGGAGCAGCCGTGAAGAGATACCCCACACCCAAGGTAAGAGTAACCCAAGTAAGATGGTAGGTGTTGCAACACAGCATCAGAGGGCAGACACACTGAAACCATGCTCACAGAAAACTAGTCAATCTAATCACACTAGGACCACAGCCTTGTCTAACTCAATGAAACTAAGCCATGCCCCTGGGGCCACACAAGACAGATGGCTCATGGTGGAGAGGTCTGACAGAATGTGGTCCACTGGAAAACCACAGTGGGAATGGCAAACCACTTCAGTATTCTTGCCTTGAGAACTCCATGAACAGTATGAAAGGGAAAAATGTTAGGATACTCAAAGAGGAACTCCCCAGGTCAGTAGGTACCAAATATGCTACTGGAGATCAGTGGAGAAATAACTCCAGAAAGAATAAAGGGATGGAGTCAAAGTAAAAACTACCCAGTTGTGGATGTGACTGGTGATAGAAGCAAGGTCCAATGCTGTAAAGAGCAATATTGCATAGGAACCTGGAATGTCAGCTCCATGAATCAAGGCAAATTGGAAGTGGTCAAACAAGAGATGGCAAGGGTGAACGTCGACATTCAAGGAATCAGTGAACTAAAATGGACTGGAATGGGTGAATTTAACTCAGATGACAATTATATCTATTACTGTGGGCAGGAATCCCTTAGAAGAAATGGAGTAGCCATCATGGTCAACAAAAGAGTCCAAAATGCAGTACTTGGAGGCAATCTCAAAAATGACAAAATGATCTCTGTTCATTCCCAAGGCAAACCATTCAATATCACCATAATCCAAGTCTATGCCCCAACCAGTAATGCTGAAGAAGCTGAAGTTGAATGGTTCTATGAGGACCTACAAGACCTTTTAGAACTAACACTCCAAAAAGATATCCTTTTCATTAGAGGAGATTGGAATGCAAAAGTAGAAAGTCAAGAAACACCTGGAGTAACAGGCAAATTTGGCCTTGGAACATGGAATGAAGCAGGGCAAAGACTAATAGAGTTTTGCCAAGAAAATGCACTGGTCATAGAAAACACCCTCTTCCAACAACACAAGAGAAGACTCTACACATGGACATCACCAGATGGTCAACACTGAAATCAGATTATATTCTTTGCAGCCAAAGATGGAGAAGCTCTATAGTGTCAACAAAAACAAGACCAGGAGCTGACTGTGGCTCAGATCATGAACACTTTATTGCCAAATTCAGACATAACTTGAAGAAAGTGGGGAAAACTGCTAGACCATTCAGGTATGACTTAAATCAAATCCCTTATGATTGTACAGTGGAAGTGAGATATAGATTTAAGGGCCTAGATCTGATAGACAGAGTGCCTGTAGAACTATGGCTGGAGGTTTGGGACATTGTACAGGAGACAGAGATCAAGATAATCCCCATGGAAAAGAAACACAAAAAAAGCAAAATGGCTGTCTGGGGAGCCCTTAAAATTAGCTGTGAAAAGAAGGGAAGAGAAAAGCAAAGGAGAAAAGGAAATATATAAGCATCTGATTTCAGAGTTCCAAAGAATAGCAAGAAGAGATAAGAAAGCCTTCCTTAATGATCAGTGCAAATAAATAGAGGAAAACAACAGAATGGGAAAGACTAGAGATCTCTTCAAGAAGATTAGAGATAGCAAGGGAACATTTCATGCAAAGATGGGCTTGATAAACGACAGAAATTGCATGGACTTAACAGAATCAGAAGATGTTAAGAAGAGGTGGCAAGAATACACAGAAGAACTGTACAAAAAAGATCTTCATGACCAAGATAATCATGATAGTGTGATCACTCACCTAGAGCCAGATATCCTGGAATGTGAAGTCAAGTGGGCCTTAGAAAGCATCACTACAAACAAAGCTAGTGGAGGTGATGGAATTCCAGTTGAGCTATTTCAAATCCTGGAAGATGATGCTGTGAAAGTGCCACACTCGATATGCCACCAAATGTGGAAAGCTCAGCAGTGGCCACAGGACTGGAAAAGTTCAGTTTTCATTCCAATCCCAAAGAAAGGCAATGCCAAAGAATGCTCAAACTACTGCACCATTGCACTCATCTCACACGCTAATAAAGTAATGCTCAAAATTCTCAAAGCCAGGCTTCAGCAATAAGTGAACTGTGAATTTCCAGATGTTCAAGCTGGTTTTAGAAAAGGCAGAGGAACTAGAGATCAAATTGCCAACATCCGCTGGATCATGGAAAAAGCAAGAGAGTTCCAGAAATACACATATTTCTGCTTTATTGACTATGTCAAATCCCTTGACTGTGTGGATCACCATAAACTGTGGAAAATTATGAAACAGATGGGAATATCAGACCATCTGACCTGCTTCTTGAGAAACCTATATGCAGGTTAGGAAGCAACAGTTAGAACTGGACATGGAACAACAGACTTGTTCCAAATAGGAAAAGGAGCACGTCAAGGCTGTATATTGTCACCCTCCTTATTTAACTTATATGCAGAGTACATCATTAGAAATGCTGGGCTGGAAGAAGCACAAGCTGGAATCAAGTTTGCTGGGGAAAATGTCAATAACCTCAGATATGCAGATGACACCACCCTTATGGCAGAAAGTGAAGAGGAACTAAAAAGCCTCTTGATGAAAGTGAAAGTGTCTCCATTGAAAGTGAAAAGGTTGGCTTAAAGCTCAACATTCAGACAATGAAGATCATGGCATCTGGTCCCATCACTTCATGTGAAATAGATGGTGAAACAGTGGAAACAGTGTCAGACTTTATTTTTTTGAGCTCCAGCATCACTGTGGATGGTGACTGCAGCCATACCAACCTAGATAGCATATTCAAAAGCAGAAACCTTACTTTGCTGACTAAGGTCCGGCTATGGTTTTCCAGTAATCATGTATGAATGTGAGAGTTGGACTGTGAAGAAGGCTGAGCACTGAAGAATTGATGCTTTTGAACTGTGGTGTTGGAGAAGACTCGTGAGAGTCCCTTGGACTGCAAGGAGATCCAACTAGTCCATTCTGAAGGAAGTCAGCCCTGGGATTTCTTTGGAAGTAATTATGGTAAAGCTGAAACTCCAGAACTTTGGCCACCTCATGTGAAGAGTTGACTCATTGGAAAAGACTCTGATGCTGGGAGGGATTGGAGGCAGGAGGAAAAGGGGACGACAGAGGATTAGGTGGCTGGATGGCATCACTGACTCGATGGATGTGAGTCTGAGTGAACTCAGGAAGTTGGTGGTCAACAGGAAGTTCTGGCGTGCTGCAATTCATGGGGTCGCAAAGAGTCAGACAGGACTGAGAGACTGAACTTAACTGAACTGAAAACTCATTAGTACAAAGGAACTGGGGGGCAGGGGGGTGGGTGGGAAATAGGAGTCCAGTAGGACTGGACCTACCCTTGTTGGTTGGGGGAAATGGAGCAGGGGTACAATCTCCACAGCAGAGCAACTGTCTGAGTCAGAGGAGAAACATTTAAGGCTGAGAATGAAACAGCTGATCTGTGGCAGCCTGAATGGAATGAGAATCAGTCCTTGCCACAGCCATACATTTGCTGGGCAAGAGCACGAGTCTCTTGGAAGGGGCAGTGGCTGGGAGCTGGAGTTTAGGGACTGTGGAGCAATCCTAGTGTGAGGGCTGCTGTTGACTGAGGGAATGTGAAGGAGGAAATTGTAGTGGGAAATGTCTGTGGAGGAAAGCCAGGCAGCCTCGGAAGAAAGGCAATACTGCTGAGTCACGTGTAAGAGTTGGAGCCATCACCACAGCCTCTCCCTCTCCACACACCAGCATTGACGGCTCAGCAGTAGAGAGGTAGGCCCATCAAACACATGACACATTGAACTACAGAGTATGTCCACACCCAGGGTGTCCCTTTAAGTGTCTTATGTGCCAATCTACAGAGTAGGGCCCCAGTCGGGGGGGGGGGGCTCTCTATGTGCCTGACATGCCAAACAACAGAAGGACCCCTGGCAAGGGATTCCTCTAAGGGCCTGAATGAGCAGAACTATAGAGAAAGACTGGCCAAAGAGGCTTTCTGATGGCCAGCTACAAGAGGCATGAAAAAAGACTCTGATAGGGCCATAACTCCTGCCATGGAAGCAGTTTTTGTCCCTAAACACTTGGTGCTGCCAGGGTCTCTGCAAGCCAAGCAGGTGCACAGCCTTCATGCTCAACTCTTACTGGGGCAGAGCTGCCACAGGCAAAAAGAAAAAAAAAAGTTTTGTGTTTATGCATGCAGGGTCACTTCGGTTCTGTCTGACTCTTTGCGACCCTGTAGACTGTGGCCTGCCAGGCTTCTCTGTCAGAGAGGGGGTTCTCCAGGCAGGAATACTGGAGTGTATTGGGCAATACTGGTTGTCATACACTATATTTCCTGCTTCCCTAGCTGCCACCCACCCTGAGTACTTGGTGCTGCCAGAACCTCTGCAACCCAAGCCGTTGCACCACTTCCATACCTGGCCCTCACAGGGGCAAACCCAAGCCCTCCAGAGCAGTCTCAAGAGCTAAACTCCAGTGGATGACCCACATGTAGAGGGAGAAATAAACCACAATTGAAACCCAGGGGCAGTGTGGCTAAGGAAGAAGACCCAATACCTTCCCACCAGCTGTACAAGCTTCATATTAAATCCACATGACCAACTAAGCAGACTCTGTGTCTATGGAATATACGAAAGGCCACTGGAAGCTCCCACAAAAGAAAATGCACTAGCTCTGATAGCTGTGGACATTGGAGGCAAGAACACACAGGAGTAGGACCAGATTACAATCTAAGCAGCCCCCACAGCAGGTCCAGAGATCAGTACAGTGTTGGAGGGCATCCTAGGGGGGGTAAGGTGAACTATGATTCCCAGAGTAAGAAAGGACTCTGACAGCAGTATCTCAAGAAAAACTTTTATTATTATTATTTTTTGACCTGTTCTGTAAATACTTTTATATGTTTTTTCCTCCCCCCTCCTCGTTGTAGTTGTTGATTTTATTGGAACTAAGAAATCCAATTAAGCTTTTGAGTTTTTCTTTTTTTTCTCAGTCACATTTTTTATTATTGTCATAAACCTCTGCCTCTATGCTGGGCTTTTGCAGTTCCAGGGAGTTTTCCTCTTTCCTTTTCTTTTCTTTTTTTTTAGTTTTAATTTTTAACTTTTTAAAGCTGTTATTATTTTTTCTACATTTATTCCCTTGTTTGCTTTTTCTACTGCTATTTCACCTTGCAGTTACACTTTAACATATATAAATCCTCTTTATCTACCTATATTTAACTTGGCACATCTATTCTTTCTTTCTTTTCTTTCTTTCCTTTCCACTCAACATACTTGTTAGTTTTGTTTTCATTGTTTATTCCCCACTTGGCACATTGTTTTAGTTTTGTTTTCCAGTTTGGAATTGTTAGTCTTGTTCTTAACTGATAAATATAATTTTTGATTTCCCTTGTTTGCCAGATCAGTCTACTGTATTTTATTTTTGTTTAAATGTTTTCATTTTGCTCATGAGTGTATATGTATATGCTTATATTCCATTATTTAATTATTATTTGTCTCATTTTGTAACTGTCATTTGTCTGGGGTTCATCTTTGGTTTCTTGTTTTTAGATATTTGTTTTACTTTCCCTTACTGCCATAACAAGCTCTTTCTGGAATCTTTGTTCCTGACCAGAGATCAACCTGAGCTTTTGGAGTGGGAGAACTGACTCCAACACCCTGGACTACCGAAGAACTAACCCTAGGGAGTATAAAATAGTCAGAACTCACACAAAGGAAACCACTTGAATACAAAATCTGGCTTCACACAACCACCAGTAGCACCCTGTGCAGGACGCCTCATGTAAACAGCAAACAAAACAAAAATACAAACCCTATCATCAGCAGACAGGAGTACCACCTCATTCAGCCTTGCCCATCAGAGGAAAAACAAACAAAAAATCAAAAACTCAACACAAATCAGACCCTATACAAAGTTCACACAAACCACTGGACCAATGTTAGGAGGGCAGAAGCCAAAAAGAAGAAAGAATTCAACCTTCTTCAAGGAAAGAATTTAACTTTCCTTGAAGCATGGGAAAAGGAGATCTCAAACACAGTAACTTAAAAGAAAAAGAAAAAGAAAAGGCAGAGAAATACTACACAAATGAAGGAACAAACTAGAAACAAATAAGTCCAAATAAATAAAGAGGAAATAGGAAAATTACCTGAAAAAATTCAGAATAATGATCGTAAATATGATCAAAAACCTTCTAAACAAAATGAAGGAAATGCAAAAATCAATGAACAAAGACCTAGACTATTTAAAGAATAAGCATACAGAGACAAACAACACAATTACTGAAATTAAAAATACTCTGCTGCTGCTGCTAAGTCACTTCAGTCGTGTCCGACTCTGTGCGACCCCATAGACGGCAGCCCATCAGACTCCCCCGTCCCTGGGATTCTCCAGGCAAGAACACTGGAGTGGGTTACCATTTCCTTCTCCAATGCATGAAAGTGAAAAGTGAAAGTGAAGTTGCTCAGTCGTGTACGACTCTTCATGACCCCATGGACTGCAGCCCACCAGGCTCCTCCATCCATGGGATTTTCCAGGCAAGAGTACTGGAGTGGGTTGCCATTGCCTTCAAAAATACTCTAGAAGTAATCAATAGCAGAATACCTGAAGCACAAGAACAAATCAGTGAGCTTGAAGATAAAATGGTAGAAATAACTTCTGAAGAGCAGAATAAAGTAAAAGAGGCACAAAGAGTCCCATACAAGATAAATCCAAGGAGAAATATGCCAAGACACATACTAATCAAACTAACAAAGACTAAACACAAAGTGTTAAAAGCAGCAAGGGAGAAGCCATAAGTAACATACAAGGGAAACCCCATAGCTCAACAGCTGTTCTTTCAGCAAAAACTCTTCAGGCCAGAAAGGAATGGCAGGATATATTTAAAGTACTGAAAGGGAAAAAAAAAAAAACTACAACCAAGATTACTGTACCCAGCAAGAATCTCTTTCAAAATTAATGGGGAAATAAAAAGCTTTTCAGACAAGCAAAAGTTAAGAGAACTCAGTACCACCAAACCAGCTTTACAACAAATGTTAAACAAACTTATATACTCAAGAAATATAAGAGAAGGAAAAAGATCTACAAAATCAACCCCACCCCAAACAATTAGAAAATGGCAATAGGAACATATATATCAATAATTACTTTAAATGCAAATGGATTAAATGCTCCAACAAAAAGACACAGATTGGATGAATGGATACAAAAACAAGACCCATATATATGCTATTTACAAGAAACCCACTTCAGACCTCAAGATGCATATAGACTGAAAGTTAAAGGATGGAAAATTAACTTCCATGCAAATGGGAAGCAAAAGAAAGCTGGAGTAGCAATCCACATATAAGACAAAATAGACCTTAAAATAAATAATATTACAAGAGATGAGGAAGGACACTACATAATGATCCAGGCATCAATCCAAGAGGAACACATAACAACTGTAAATATCTATGCACCCAACATAGGAGCACCTTAGTACATAAGACAAACAATAACAGAAATAAAAGGAGAAATTGACAGTAGCACAATAATAGCAGGAGACTTTAACATCTCATTCACACCAATGGACAGATCATCAAAACAGAAAATTAATAAGGAAAAAAGTCTTAAATGATACATTACATGAGATGGATCTCATTGATATCTTCAGGACACCCCATCCAAATGCAGAAGAATTCAAGTTCTTCTCAAGTGTACATGGAACATTCTCCAGGATAGACCACATCTTGGGTCACAAATCAAATTTAAGAAAACTGAAATCATATCAATCATCTTCTCTGACCACAATGTGATGGGATTAGATATCAAATATAAGAAGGAAAAAAAAACAGTAAGAAAAACAAACACATGGAGATTAAACAGCACATTTCTAATTGACCAACAAATTACTGAAGAAATCAAAAAGGAAATTAAAAATAATTCTTGAAACAAATGACAATGAAAACATGACAACTCAAAACCTATGGGATGCAACAAAAGCAGTTCTAAGAGGGAAAAAGAAGAAGGAAAAAACCCCAAAATTAGTAGAAGGGAAGTAATCATAAAAATCCAAGCAGAAATAAATGAAGAAGAAATGAAAGAAACAATAGTAAAGATTAGTAAAACTAAAAGCTGTTTATTTGAGAAGATAAAGAAAATTGACAAACACTTAGCCAGACTCATTAAGAAAAGAAGAAAGAATCAAATTAAGAAGTTTAGAAATGAAAAAGGAGAGGTTACAACAAACAATGCAGAAATACAATGGATTATAAGAGACTATTATGAACAACTATATGGCAATAAAATATATAACCTGGAAGAAATGGACAGATTCTTAGAAACGTTCAATCTTCCAAGACTGAGCCAGGAAGAAAGAGAAATTATGAAAAACCCAATTACAATCACTGAAATTGAAGCTGTAACCAAAAATCTCCCAAGAAACAGAGCCCAGGACCAGATGGTTTCACAGGAGAATTCTATCAAACATTTAGGGAAAAGCTAATGCCTATCCTTCTAAAATTCTTTAAAAAAAATTGCAGAAGAAGGAACACTTTCAAGCCTGTTCTACAATGCCACCATCACCCTGATACCAAACACAAAAATGAAGAGTACTGGCCAATATCAATAATGAATAGAAAAAAAAGAGAAAATTTTAGCAAACAGAATTCAGCAACACATCAAAATGCTCATATACCATGATCAAGTTGGGTTTATTCCAGGGATGCAAGGATTCTTCAATATATGGAAACAATCAATGTGATACACCATATTAACTTGAAAAATAAAAACCATATGATCATCTCAATAGATGCAGAAATGCCGGGAGCCAGCATGGGAGATCCCACTCATGACAAGGTCATGCGGAGAGACCTGACAGGCAAGGTGAGTCAGGTCTTAAGGGGGTCCTCTGCCTGAACATCTACCCCGAAACCAAAATCTTTCTGTTTACTGTCTGCTATACTATACTCTTCTGACATTACAGGGGGCTATCCCTGACCACCTTTCTCTGGAAAAAGTTAACTTAGAGCTCCAACTGGTCTCCTGCATATGAAAGGAGCATCTCAGCTCAAATCCCTCTGATGGCTCTCTAACTTGCCTGACAGTTGGAGACTTTTACAACTTGTGATTGTTTACAGCCCCCCAACCGTGAGAGGCACGAAGCTTAAAGCATCTTAAAGATAGATAGCCTTTTCTAAAGAGCTAAGTATTATATTGGTGATGGGTTTCACTGTTGAGTCAATGACTGCTGCCAGGCCTCCATATTCTTTATCTTTTAGGCACCTGGAGGATATTAATCAATGTAATTGGGATATAGAAAAAGGAATATAGTAGTTTTGATGTTAGCAACACTAGACTTTTGAGTTAATGAATTTTCTCTTTGTTATAAAACACTGTACTCCTCTTTCTTTGTTATATATCGCTGTGTCCTTGCTATGTAAGAATGTAACTTTATTTAGTGACTTCTGAGAGTGGCACCAGACTTTGGGAAGAACAACACCATTAAGGCAAATAAGTTTTCTGGTTGACAGACCCTTAACAGAAAAGGGCTGTAAAATGTTAATTGGCCTTCTGGCCAGAAGATGATGTAGATCACCTAAGTCTTGTGTATACAGCTAGGTATGCAGAGAGAAAGCCTGGTCTCGATAAGAGTCAGAACTGCTGATGCTGCATAATTTTGTATTATCCATTGATCTCTATGTACAACCAAAAGTATAAAAAGCTTTTCCGGACAATAAAAGATGGGCCAGTCACTGGAAAGACTGGTTTCCCCCATGTAGTCTTTTCTCCTTTTCTGGCTGAATTCGCATCTGGGGTGTGGAGGCTCACCATGTCTACTCACTTGCCCTGGCTTCTAAGACCCATGCGAGAGGGAGCCCAAGGCAGGGTATCCTCCACTATTCAAGCAGGTGCCGGTGGCCCAATGTAGATGGTGCAAACCTCTTGTCTTGAGGCTTTATTAGCTCTCCGTGTAAACCAAGTTATTCAACATATTTTCTCCACTAAATTTTCTACTACACTATTTTCCCCTAATCTCTCTTTGTATTTCTAAATAAATAAGTTTTTCCTCACCTACTCCGTCCACCCTTCAAATTCCCTGGATACACCGGGGCTGGACCCTGGCACAGAAAAAGCCTTTAATAAAATTCAGCACCTATTTATGATTAAAACTATTCAAAAAAATGGGAATAGAAGGAACGTACCTCAACATAGTAAAGGCCATGTATAATAAGCCTACAGCAAACATTATTCACTATGGTGAAAAACAGAAAGCATTCCCCCTAAGATCAGGAACAAGACAAGGGTGTCCACTATCACCACTATTATTCAACAGAGTTCTGGAGGTCCTAGCTACAGTAATCAAAGAAAAAAAGAAACAAAGGAATCCAGATCAGAAAAGAAGTAAATCTCTCACTGTTTGCAGGTGACATGATACTGTATATAGAAAGCCCTAAAGATAGTATAAGAAAATTACTAGAGCTGATCAGTGAATTTAGCAAAGTTTCAAGATACAAAATCAATACATAGAAATCACTTGCATTTCTATATACTAACAATGAAAAATCAGAAAGAGCAATTAAGTAATCAATCCCATTTACCATTGCAACAAAAATAATTAAAAATCTAGGAATAAACTTGCCTAAGAAGCCAAAAGAACTGTGCACAGGAAATTATGAGACACTAATGAAAGAAATCAAAGTTGACATAATCAGATGGAGAGATAATTCATGTTCCTGGGAGGAAGAATCAATACTGTGAAAATGACTATGCTACCAAATGTAATCTACAGATTTAATGTAATCCCTATCAAGTTAATAATGGTATCTTTCACAGAACTAGAACAAAAAAAATATTCACAATTCATATGGAAACACAAAAGACCCCGAATAGCCTAAGTAGTGTTGAGAAAGAAGAATGGAGATGGAGGAATCAACCTTCCCGGCTTCAGGTTATACTACAAAGCTACAGTCATCAGGACAGTATGGTACTAGCACAGAACAGAGATATAGTTCAATGGAAAAAGACAGAAAGCCCAGAAATAAACCCATGCACCTATGGGTACCTTAGTTTTGAGAAAGGAGGCAAGAATATACAGTGGGGCAAAGACAGCCTCTTCAATAAATGGTGCTGGGAAAATTGGACAGCTACATGTAAAAGAATGAAATTAGAGCACTTCCTAACACCACACACAAAGGTAAACTCAAAATGGATTAAAGACCTAAATGTAAGACCAGAAAATATAAACCTCTTAGAAGAAAACATAGGCAGAACACTCGATGACATAAATCAGAGCAAGATCCTCTATGACCCACCTCCTAGAGTAATGGAAATAAAACAAAAAGTAAACAAATGTGAACTGATAAAACTTAAAAGGTTTTGCACAGCAAAGGAAACTATAAACAAGGTGAAAAGACAAATCTCAGAATGTGAGAAAACAATAGCAAACGAAACAACTGACAAAGGATTAATTTGCAAAATATACAAGCAATTCATACAATTCAATACCATAAAAACAAAGTCAATCAAAAAGTGGGAAAAAGAGCTAGACAGACATTTCCCCAAAGAAGACATACAGACGGCTAATAAACACATGAAAAGATGCACAACATCGCTCATTATTCAGTTCAGTTCAGTTCAGTCACTGAGTCATGTCCGACTCTTTGTGACCCCACGAATCATAGCAAGCCAGGCTTCCCCATCCATCACCAACTCCCAGAGTTTACTCAGACTCATGTCCATTGAGTCAGTGATGCCATCCAGCCATCTCATCCTCTGTCGTCCCCTTCTCCTCCTGCCCCCAATCCCTCCCAGGATCAGGGTCTTTCCCAATGAGTCAACTCTTTGCATGAGGTGGCCAAAGTATTGGAGTTTCAGCTTTAGCATCATTCCTTCCAAAGAAATCCCAGGGCTGATCTCCTTCAGAATGGACTGGTTGGACCTCCTTGCAGTCCAAGGGACTCTCAAGAGTCTTCTCCAACACCACAGTTCAAAAGCATCAATTCTTCGGTGCTCTGCTTTCTTCACAGTTGAACTCTCACATCCATACATGACCACAGGAAAAACCACAGCCTTGACTAGACAGACCTTTGTTGGCAAGGCAATATCTCTGCTTTTCAATATGCTATCTAGGTTGGTCATAACTTCCCTACCAAGGAGTAAGTGTTTTGTTTTTTTTTTTTAATTTCATGGCTGCAGTCACCATCTGCAGTGATTTTGGAGCCCCAAAAATAAAGTCTGACACTGTTTCCACTGTTTCTCCATCTATTTCCCATGAAGTAATGTGACCAGATGCCATGGTCTTAGTTTTCTGAATGTTGAGCTTTAAGCCAACTTTTTCACTCTCCTCTTTCCCTTTCATCAAGAGGCTTTTTAGTTCCTCTTCACTTTCTGCCATAAGGGTGGTGTTATCTGCATATCTCAAAAGTGAATTCACTTAGTCATATCCAACTCTTTGTGACCCCATGTACTATTACTATCAGGCTCCTCTGACCATGGGATTTTCCTGGGGATCTTCCCAACCCAGGGATCGAACTTAGGTCTCCTGCATTGCAGGGGGATGCTTTACTATCTGAGCCACCAGGCAAGGCTGTTGATATTTCTCCCGGCAATCTTGATTCCAGCTTGTGCTTCTTCCAGCTCAGCATTTCTCTTGATGTACTCTGCATATAAGTTAAATAAGCAGGGTGACAATATACAGCCTTGAAGTACTCCTTTTCCTATTTGGAACAAGTCTGTTGTTCCATGTCCAGTTCTAACTGTTGCTTCCTGACTTGCATATAGGTTTCTCAAGAAGCAGGTCAGGTGGTCTGGTATTCCCATATCTTTCAGAATTTTCCACAGTTTATTGTGATCCACAGAGTCAAAGACTTTGGCATAGTCAATAAAGCAGAAATAGATGTTTTTCTGGAGAGAAATGCAATTCGAAACTACAATGAGATATCACGTCACACTGGTCAGAATGACTCTCATCAAAAAATATACACACAATGAATCTTGGAAAGGGTGTGGTGAAAAGGGAACACTCTTGTACTGTTGGTTGGAATGTAAATTGATAAATCCACTATGGGAGACAGTATGGAGGTTCCTTAAAAAACTAGGAATGAAACCACCATATGACCCAGCAATCCTAGACATATATCCCAAGAAAACCAAAATTGAAAGGGACACATTTATCCCATTGTTCATTGCAGCACTATTTACAATAGCTCGAACATGGAAGCAACCTAGAGATGCCCACACACAGATGAATGGATAAAGAAGTGTGGTAAATATACACAATGGAATATTCCTCCATCATAAGAAGAACGTATTTGAGTCAGTTCTAATGAGGTGGATGAACCTAGAACCTATTATACAGAGTGAAGTGAGTCAGAAAGAGAAAGATAAATACCATATTCTAACACATATATACAGAATCTAGAAAAGTGGTACTGAAGAATTTATTTATAGGGCAACATTGGAGAAACAGACATAACGAATATATTTATGGACATGGGGAGAGGGGAGGAGATGGTGAGATGTATTGAAAGATAACATGGAAACTTATATTACCATATGTAAAATAGATAACCATCAGGAATTTGTTGTAAGGCTCAGGAAACTCAAACAAAGGCTCTATATCACCCTAGACGGGTGAGATGGGGAGGGAGATGGGAAGGAGTTTCAGAGGCAGGGGATATATGTATACCTATGGCTGATTCATGTTGAGGTTTTACAGAAAGCAGCAAAATTCTGTAAAGCAATTATCCTTCAATAAAAAATTAATTAATTTTAAAAATGAAGCATCAAAAGGCTAACAGACTTTTTCCAAATAATTTACTGGTTATAGCAACACCCTCTTTCAACAACACAAGAGATGACTCTACACATGGACATCACCATATGGTCAACAACAAAATCAGATTGATTATATTCTTAGCATCAGAAGATGGAAAAATTATATACAGTCAGCAAAAAACACCAACAGGAGCTGACTGTGGTTCACATTATGAACTCCTTATTGTAAAATTCAGACTTAAATTGAAGAAAGTAGGGAAAAGCCCAGGTATGACCTAAACCAAATCCCTTATGATTATATAGTGAAAGTGATTGAAGGGATTAGATCTGATAGTGTCCATGTAAAACTATGGATGGAGGTTTTTGCAACATTGTACAGGAGGAAGTGATCAAAACCACATCCAAGAAAAAGATATGCAGAAAGGTTAAATGGTTGTCTGAGGAGGCCTTACAAATAGCTGAGAAAAGAAGTTAAAGGAGAAGGAGGGAAGGAAAGATATATCCATCTTTCAAAGAAAGCAAGTAGAGACAAGAAAGCCTAAGTGATCAGTGCAAAGAAATAGAGAAGAATAAAATGTGAAAGGCTAGAGATGTCTTTAAGAGAATTAGAGATACCCCAGGGAACATTTCCTGCAAAGATGGGCACAATAAAGGACAGAAACAATATGGACCTAACAGAAGCAGAAGATATTAAGAAGAGGTGGCAACAATACACAGAAGAACTATAAAAAAAAGATCTTAATGACCTAGACAACCACGATGGTGTGATCACTCACCTAGAGCCAGACATTCTGGAGTGCAGAGTCAAGTGGGCCTTAGGAAGCATCACTATGAAAAAAACCAGCATTTGTGATGGAATTCCAGCTGAGCTACTTCAAATCCTAAAAGGTGATGCTGTGAAACTGCTGCAGTCAATATGCCAGCAAATTTGGAAAAGTTAGCAATGGCCACAGGACTGGAAAAGGTCAGTTTTCATTCCAATCCCAAAGAAAGGCAATGCCATATATATATATATATATATATATATATATATATATATATATATATATATATGTGTGTGAAAGAAATATTAGCCATAAAAACATGGAGCATTGCTATTTGCAACATGAATTGACCTAGAGATTATTATACTTAGTGAAATAAATCAGAAAAATAAAAATGTTATATGATACCACTTATATGCAGAATCTAAAAAATAAAACAAATGAATCTGCACACAGAAGTTAAACAGACTCACAGGTATAGGAAACAAACATTACTACCAAAGAGAAAAAGGATAGGTGGATTGGTAGATTAGTGGTATGGGATTTACAGATACAAACTACTAAACATGAAATAGATAAGTACAAGTATTTACTGTGTGTCACAGGTAACTATGTTCAATATTTTATAATAACCTATAATGGAAAATTATCTGAAAAATAACTGAATTATTTTGTGTGTACCTGAAGCTATTAAAATATTGTAAATCAAACATATTTCAGTAAAAAATGTTCACATCTTTGCATACATTTCTAAGACACTGTATTTCAATCTTTAAAACATGACTTAATTTTAATATTTTGGCTTAGTCACATTATATGTGTAAAACTATTTTAATTCTGTAAATTACTGCAATCTAAGAAGGAGATGCAGCTCATTCAAATTTATTGTATTCTCGCCGGGAGCCAGCACGGGAGATCCCACCCATGACAAGGTCATGTGGAGGAGACCTGACAGGCAAGGTGGATCAGGACTCGAGGGACTCCCTGGACCTGCTCGACCATCTACCCCAAACCAAAATCTGTCTGTCTACTGTTTACTATATTATGCCTTTCACCAACTCTTCTGGCATTAACAGGGCTATCCACCTATTAACAGGGCCTTCCTACCTTTCTCTGGAGAAAATCAATTTAGGGTTCTAGTTGCTAAATCTCCTGGGCATGAAAGGAGTATTTCAATTCAAACCCCTCTGTTAGCATTCTAGCTTGCTTGGCAGGTTTATCCATACTCTTGCAACTAACGCACATGATTGTTCACAAACTTCCCAACCATGAAAGGCATGGGAAGCCTAAACATTCTAAAAGTCCTAATGGGCATAGAGCCCCTTAAGGGGTGAAAAATTATTGGAATAGTACTGGTAAAGGGCTTCATTACTGGGCAAATGCTTGCTGCCAAGTTCCCATATACCTTATCCACTGTGCACCTGGGAGTGCATTAGTTAATGTAGTTGGAATGTAAGAAAAATAGTAGCCTTGGTATTAACCACATCAGACCTTTGAGCTAATAAGTTCATTCTTTGTTGTGACCCACTGCACCTTTGCTCCATGAGAATGTAATTCTGTTTAGTACTTTCTGAGACTGACAGAGATTAAAAATATAAAGAAAAAAAAGCACTTCAATGGAAAACAATTTTTCCGGTTGATCAACATTTATCAAAAAAGGGTCATAAAATGTCAACAGGCCTCCAGTCCAGAAGATAATGTACATAACATAAGACCCTTGTTTATGAAAAGGCATACAGAAAAAAATCCTGGTTTCGAAAAGGGCAAAACTGCTGGAGTGTTTGGGCTGACTCTGCATAACCTTGCATCTTTCATTTCCCTCTATGTACAAGTCAGGGTATAAAAGCTCCTTTTGAAAATAACATTATGGGCCTTGCTTCACCTAAGCTTGGTCTCCCTGTGTCATTCTTTCTCTCTCTCTCTCTCTTTTTTTTTCCTCTGCTCTCGCCAACCCCAACACCATTCATCCTGAGGGTATCCCTGGACTCTGCTGAGGCTGGGCCCCGGCATATTCTTCCACTAAGAGTTATGTGGTCTCCCGTTAAATGTCATTATATTGGTCTCCTGTATCTAGGAATACAGGAGGCTTATTTTACTGAGAAAGTTCTCAAGAGTCTCAAATGGTCTATGTCATAGCAATTCACCTGAGTTCCCTCTATCTTTTTCCTTAAGATAATGGGATATAGAAGATTATGTTACAGACCTAGGATTCTTTCACTGTGTGCCCTCTCCAATCCTTGTATATAATTCAACCACATAGGGACAACACCCTTGTTAAACTGAAATAATCCTTATCTGAAAATAAAGTGTAAATTATTATCAATTATTCAAATCACACAGTCAAATAAGTGGTGGTTCCTCCAAAGTAATAACTCTGAGAGCTATATATTTATTCTAATGATGCTACCTTTACTCTAAACAATGCAGTAATTTCTCTTCTGGAGCTGCCAGCAAAGCCAATTTATGAAGACATATGAGGAAATCAGTCCTACCACTTTATAGTCATGCCTCATGTAATATGCCAGACATAAATGGGAGAACTAGTTCTCTCAGTGGGAACTCATCTGAGATTATGTCCTCACATTATAAATGAGGGAAAATTCAGACCCAACTTAAATGCCCAACTATTTCCTAAAGCTATTTTCCTCAAAGGCAAATGCTCCCTCCTGCCAGAATTCTTCATTGATACCTTTACTAGATTACTGAGGTCATATTATTTTTTGGTTATAGTAAATTCTACCCCTTTCCCTCTTTTAATTAAAGCTCCTTAGGAACATGTATTATTCAGCATTATATCTCCCTCACAAAGTAGGATGTCAACAAATATTTCTTGAATGAATAAATTAAAGAAAGACCCAAAGAGAATCATTTTTTTTACATTGAATAAAAAAGCTTTCTGGGCCTTATCTATGAAGTGAAAATACTAATAATCATATCTAGTCCACAAGCATGTGAAGACCAAATCATAAAAACTGAAAAAAAAAACTTTGAAATAGCTAAACACTATAAAAATATAAGATATTGTTATTGATTCATTTATTAAAATGAAGCCATTCAAAATTTAGAAATTTATTGGCACTGTAGTGAAATAAAGCTGAATCTGATACCTTCTCTGCTGTTAGGAGTTTTCAACATTCTTCTTAGCACTTTATCACTCCCTAAATGATATATTGATTATTTTTTATCTCTTTCACTAGAATGAAAGCTTTTGAAAGACAAGATGTCTGTTATGTTCAATGCTGTATCCCCAGGAAATGTTTGTTGAATTAATGATTGGCTATACCTAGGAGAAAATGCAGTACCTAAATTGGTATTCAAAAAAATATTTACTGAGTTCCTACTATGAGCAAGACACTGGAGGATGCAAAGGTGAAAAGAAAATGAGCAGACATCTAACTTAGAAAGCAGAGTGTGAACAGAAATTTGATAGAATCATAAACAAGTTTCTGTGCAACTCTACAAGATTTCATGGAGTTGACATTTGATCTGGATCTTGAAATATGGGCAGAACTTGGGCTAGTGGAGATGAGGTGAAAATATTTTAAGCAAAAGTAGTCTTGTGAGAAAAGCATAAACGGTAGGAAATCTTATGTACACTTGGAAAGTCCAGATAGTTGAATATAACTGGAGCTTAGGATGCAGAAGAAGAGAAAATGGTTGAGTCTATACTGGGGAGAAATTCGAATAGCAGAATAATTCAGCCAAACAGTATTTGTCTGAAGAAAGGAGAGTTTTGTACAACATTGTGGGGAAGCAAGGAGTTAGACTTGATGACATAGAAGTTCAGTCTGAACCCATTATTTCCTGAGCTTTTAATGCTGTTCCCATTGCTGTTGCTGCTGCTGCTAAGTCACTTCAATCGTGTCCAACTCTGTTCCACCCCATGGATGGCAGCCCAACAGGCTCCCCCATCCCTGGGATTCTCCAGGCAAGAACACTGGAGTGGGTTGCCAGTTCCTTCTCCAATGCATGAAAGTGAAAAGTGAAAGTGAAGTTACTCAGTCATGTCTGACTCTTCGTGACCCCATGGACTGCAGCCTTCTAGGCTCCTCTGTCCATGGGATATTCCAGGCAAGAGTACTGGAGTGGGTTGCCATTGCTATTTTAGTTTAAAATTCAATTATAACAAAAGGTAGGGTCCTAGAGTTTGGTTTTATTCAAAGATCTTTTCTGATATTGTAGAAAACAATTTTCACATGTTTGCAGAATCTTTTTTTTTTTTTTTTTTTTTGCTTTTCTTTTTTATCAGCAATGGAAAATCTCAGATAAAACAGTTCAGTTCAGTCGCTCAGTCATGTCCGACTCTTTGAGACTCCACGGACTGAAGCATGCCAGGTCTCCCTGTCCATCACCAACTCCCGTAGTTTTTCAAACTTATGTCCATTGAGTCAGTGATGCCATCTAACCATCTCATTCTCTATCATCCCCTTCTCCTCCTGCCTTCAATCTTTCCCAACATCAGGGTCTTTTCAAATGAGTCAGCTCTTCACATCAGGTGGCCAAAATATTGGAGTTTCAGCTTCACCACCAGTCCCTTCAATGAACTCCCAAGACTGATTTCCTTTAGGATGGACTGGTTGGATCTCCTTGCAGTCTAAAGGACTCTCAAGAGTCTTCCCCAACACCACAGTTAAAAAGCATTAATTTTTCTGTGCTCAGCTTTCTTTACAAAACAGGAAACAGCGGAAATAAGACATTTCCTTTTGTTGTGTGATCTTCAAATCTTTGATCAGATTTTCATATTTTATCATGTTTGTGAAAGTGAAAGTGTTAGTCACTCAGTTGTAACTCCATGAACTGCAGCCTCTGTTCATGGAATTCTCCAGGCAAGAATCCTGGAGTGGGTTGTCAGTCCCTTCTCCAGGGAATCTTCCCAACCCAGGGATCAAATCCAGGTCTCCCATGTTGCAGGCAGATTCTTTACTGTCAGCCATTAGAAAAGCAGCACAAATCAAATAGTATCAGACTCTAGTTAAGAAAATGTAAATGAAATCTTGAGCAAATGCTTCTCAAAGACTAATAATCAGAAGAAAGATTTAAGGAGTAAGTAACTACATTCAGTATCAGCTTGTTGCCTAATTTATAGGTAGTACCAATGCCTTTTTATAGGAACATATGTGAACATGAGCATGGTTTTTTGTTTTTTTTTTTTTTTAGCAGATCTCAATAATGAGACTTTTAATCTCATTTTAGTTCCACTTCATTTCCACACATACAAATACACACACATACATCCATCTGTAAAACATTTGAGAATGGGAGTTGTTGCTTTATTTTACTACCACTGAACATTTAAATAAATGAAAATGCAAGCCAAATCTGTTGCTTAAAATAGTCTCCTCTTTGTACACACACTCTTATGTAGAACTGAGTGCTTGATGTCTCTCGTCTTTATCCATCCATTCATTCATCTATCTCTGCATCTATCTATTAAACAAGCATTTAAAGAGTAGGTACATTTTCAGATACCACGTCAGGTACTACTAGTTCTGTGTTTTCCTTCAACAAGGTCACATATTTATTTTTAGGACATCTACATGCAAAATCTAGAATGAGTATAGAAAACAAATGTATTAACCTATAGATGGAGCCATTTAAAAACTTTCAAATATTTGGCATCATATTGATTTACTTTAAATTCCAAGTAACTGAATGGATTGCCTGAAGAGATATGTTCCTTTTAAAGTCAATTTGCTTGAGGAGCTGTAGTTAATCATTGAATTGAATCTTTCTTTCTCTTTCTTTTTTAAGGATGCCCTAGAATCTAAGAGTTAGAATGAAACATGCAATCTGATCATTAAAAGACTAATTTACCTACCCTTCTCCAAAGAGGAAAACCTGTTCTATTTAAACTTGAATATATAGTAGTGTGACTTTTGTTGATTTTTAACTGACATAGTGATGATCAAGAAAAAGAACAGTGAATTTAGAGTGAGAATTTGGGATTTGATTTTCACTTCTAGAATTTATTATTCCTGTGACTAGAGGCAAATAATTTAATTCTTTATGAGTCCCAGTTTCTTCATTTGAAAATAGGAAAAATAAGGCTGTCTTGTCTATCTCATGGGGTTGCTATGAGAATCAAAAGAAGTAATGGATATAAACACCCTTGTTAAACTGCCAGTATTCTTTTTATATATTAATAAAAAGGATTTTTTCCTTTTCAGGCTGCAAATCCAGAAGGAACAATTTGTATTGGTTAAAGTTAAGCTGCAGAAATTTTCAAAAAGTTGTTGTAGAATCCTAAGGAGAAGAAAGATATTTCAAATGAAAGATAAAAACTAAACAAAACAAAACCCCCACAAAACTTCATCATTTACAGCGATGTGTTAAGCAGGCTCAAAGTCATCCATATTTGGTTCTGGATAGTCTTTTTTTATCCCTCTAATCTCCAAATAATCTATTTTGCTTTGAGTTTAAAACATGCATGAGTAGCAAAGCTGTCCCTAATGGATGTTGATTATTACTCCAGTCCTCAAGATTTGTATGTGTGTGATGGGGTGTTCAGTTTAGAAACTAGGAAATGACTAAGAGAGGCATATTATAAGAGAGGAGATTATGGCTCTTTTAGATGATACTTAAACAAACAAAAATAGAGGCTTGAGTCTAGTCCATAAACTTTCACACTAGAGTAAATAAACTGAAATAGGCATAAGGATAAAGATGGTTCCTGTCTTGCTTGTAATTGTCTCAGTACTTGACACATTAGATGTTTTATAAATATGTGTTTACTGATCTTCAATTTATAAAGGGGAAGGATTTTTAACCTCTAACTAACCCTTCCACAAAGTATTCTAAGTTTGTATATTATTTTGTGTTTTCATTTCTGTTTAATGACTAATCTAAATATAAATGTCTGAGGAAGGGCAAGGGGTAAAGCACAAGTGTTGCCCTGAAGTTACAAATTAAGTGCTTTTATAAAAATGCTGTTGACCTGTTCCATTTCTGACCTGGGCCACTTCATCTCCCCCTAGGCAATCTGGTGTTCCCTCATTCCTGGTAGATCATCATATAGATGACAAATTTTGTGTGGACTATAACACATTTCTCACTCCTACCCCTTTTTGTTACATGAATGAGACTTTAAAAACTTTCCAATCTGTGAACTTTCTCTCTGACATGGGACACTAAATCCAGGAAAGATTTTTCTTGGCATTGAGGGGCAGAAGCTGCTGCTACTGGAAAACCTGACTCTTGATCAGTGATGCTTTCAGAGAAACATGCTGATCAAAAGGGGGAAATGTAGAAACCAATAAGCAGAAACATTATTTAAATTAGAGTGGGAAGGCTAGATGGGGAGCTCTCATGCCCCATAATGACAGCACCACCCAAAGTGAAGGAAAAAATCTCCCTCTTCTTGCATGGTAAAAGCTCAGCCAATGAGGGACTATAACAACACATCTAATAAAAGTGCCTGTATTGTGAACTCTCAGTCCCTCCAATGGACTGTTTGTTTAATATAGACATCCAAAATTCCTTTTCCCTTCTTTAAAAGCATTCTCTCTGGCTTGCTGTGTGGGACTTGCATGTGGCTTGAAATGGTTACAGACTCCAAATTGCAATTATTTGCTGATCGCAAATAAGTAATATTTGGTGGGTAAATAACTGACAGTCCATTTGTTTAAGGTCACCATTACGAATTAGTGTCCCCCCTGCCCAGGTGAATTTTAAAATGATGCTGCTCTTAGGATGTCTTCCATTCTAAGGTTGCAAGTCTTAACATGGGGTGCACAAGTTGCATGTTAGCAGCCATTTAATCCCTGTTTGGAAGCATAGGTGCAATGTGTAAACTGAACAGTAATATATACCATCACTACTCCCAATATTATCACTATCTCTTACAGATAGACCATACTTTCCTAGTAACTACTATTTACTACTTATAGTTTAACTTTCTTCTTTATTAGTAACTTAATCATGTGATTTAGTCTGTATAACTAAACCACTGAAAATTTATTCTTCTCTATTTATTCCCTTTTGGGAAATAGTCATATTCTTAAAACATCCATCTTTCTAATGGCAATTTGTACACTGTATAAGAAGGCATATTTTATATTAACCTTTCTGAAACTCTGAAGAAAGTTCAAGTATAGTTGCAATCAATAATAAGTTGTTTTTTTTTATAGCACAGACATAGAGGAAAGCATACTTAATATGGTCTCACAGGAGAATTCTATCAAACATTTGGAGAAGAGCTACTCTTGCTGCTAAGTCACTTAAGTCATGTCTGACACTCTGCGACTGCATAGACGGCAGCCCAACAGGCTCCCCCGTCCCTGGGATTCTCCAGGCAAGAACACTGGAGTGGATTGCCATTTCCTTCTTCAATGCATCAAAGTGAAAAGTGAAAGTGAAAAGTGGAAGTGAAGTCTCTCAATCGTGTCAGACCCTCAGCAACCCCATGGACTGCAGCTTTCCAGGCTCTTCCATCCATGGGATTTTCCAGGCAAGAGTACTGGAGTGGGGTGCCAATGTCTACTCCAAGAGAAGAGCTAATGTCTATAATTCTGAAACTCTTAAAAATGGCAGAGGAAGGAATACTTCCAAACTCATTCTACAAGGCAATCATCACCATGATACTAAAAACAGACAAAGACAACACAAAAAGTAAAATTACAGGCCAATATCACTGGTGAACACAGATGCAAAAATCTTTAACAAAATTCTAGCAAAAAAAAAATTCAGCACATTAAAAAGATCATACACCATGATCAAGCCAGGTTTAACCCAGGAATACAAGGATTCTTCAATATACAAAAATCAATCAATGTGATACACCATATTAACAAATTGAAAGATAAAAACCATATGATAATCTCAACAGATGCAGAAAAAGCCTTTGACAAAATTCAGCACCCATTTATGATAAAAACTCTTCAAAAAATGGACATAGAAGGAACCTACCTCAACATAGTAAAGGCCATATATGACAAACACAAAGCAAACATTATTGTCAATGGTGAAAAACTGAAAGCATTCTCTCTAAGATCAGAAGTAAGTCAAGTGTGCCAACTCTCATCACTATCATTCAACATAGTTTGGAAGTCCAGGCTACAGCAATCGGAGAATAAATAAATAAATAAATAAATAAATAAAAGGGATACAGATGAGAAAAGAATAAGTAAAACTCTCACTGTTTGCAGTGATACTATATACATAGAAAACCCTAAAGATACTATCAGAAAATTATTAGAGCTAATCAATGATTTTTTAAAAGTTGCAGGATATAAAATCAATACAAAAAAAACAAACTCAAAATGGATTAAAGATCTAAAAGTAAGATCAAAACCTATAAAACTTTTAGAGGAAAACATGGGCAAAACACTCTCTGACATAAATCACAGCAAGATCCTCTATGACCCAGCTCCCAGAGTAATGGAAATAAGAGCAAAAACAAACAAATGGGACCTAATTAAACTAAAAAGCTTTTGCAAAGTGATGGAAACTATAAGCAAAGTGAAAAGAGAGCCTTCAGAATGGAACAAAATAATAGCAAACAAAGCAACTGACAAAAAATTAACCTCAAAAATATACAAGTAGCATATGCAGCTCAACATCAGAAAAACAAACGACCCAATCAAACAATGGGCCAAAGAACTAAACAGACATTTCTCCAAAGAAGACCTACAGATGGCTAACAAACACATGAAGAGATGGTCGACATCACTCATTATCAGAGAAATGCAAATCAAAACCACAATGAGGCATCATCTCATGCCATTCAGAACGGCTGCTATCCAAAAGTCTGCAAAAATAAGTGCTGGAGAGGGTGTGGAGAAAAGGCAACTGTCTTAACACGGTTGGTGGGAATGCAAACTGGTACAGCCAATATGGAGAACATTGTGGAGATTCCTTGGAAAACTAGAAATAGAAGTGCCATACGACCCAACAATCCCACTTCTGGGCATACACACAGAAGAAATCAGAATTGAAAGAGACATGCGTACCCCAATGTTTATCGCAGCACTGTTTACAATAGCTAGGACATGGAAGCAACCTAGATGTCCATCAGCAGATGAATGGATAAGAAAGCTGTGGTACATATACACAATGGAATATTACTCATCTATTAAAAAATGCATTTGAATCAGTTCTAATGAGGTGGATGAAACTGGAGCCGATTACACAGAGTGAAGTAATTAAGAAAGAAAAACACCAATACAGTATATTAATGCACATATATGGAATTTAGAAAGATGGTAATGACGACCATATATGTGAGACAGCAAAAGAGACACAATATAAAGAACAGACTTTTGGACTCTGTGGGAGAAGGCGAGGGTGGGATGATTTGAGAGAATGGCATTGAAACATGTATATTAAATGTTTCTATTTCATATGTGAAATAGATGATCAGTCCAAACTCAATGCATGAATCAGGGCACTCAAAGCCAGTGCACTGGGATAACACAAGGGGATGAGATGAAGAGGAAGGTGAGAGGGGGTTCGGGATGTGGGACACATGTACACCCACAGCTGATTCATGTCAATGTGTGGCAAAAGCCACCATAATATTGTAAAGCAATTAGCCTCCAATTAAAATAAATAAATTAATTTAAAAATCAATACACAGAAATCACTTGCATTCCTATATATTAACAATGAAAAATCAGAGAGGGAAATTAAGGAATCAATCCCATTCACCACTGCAATAAAAATAATAAAACATTTAGAAATAAACTTACCAAAGGAAACAGAAGAACTATATACATAAAACTAAGACAGTAATGAAAGAAATCAAAGATGGCATAAACAGATGGAGAGATATTCCATGTTCCTGGGTAGGAAGAATCAATATTGTGAAAATGACTGTACTACCAAATGCAACCTACAGATTCCATGTGATCCTTATCAAATTACCAATGGCATTTTTCACAAAACTAGAACAAAAAATTTCACAGTTCATATGGAAACACAAAAGCCCCCAAATAGCCAAAGCAATCTTGAGAAAGGAGAATGGAGTTGGAGAAATCAACCTTCCTGACTTCAGACTATACTACAAAGCTAGGGTGATCAAGACAGAATAGTACTGGCACATAAACAGAAATATAGACCAATAGAACAAGATAGAAAGCCCAGAGACAAACCCACGCACCTGTGGGTATCTTACTTTTGACAAATGAGACAAGAATATACAATGGGACAAAGGTAGTCTCTTCATAAGTGGTGCTGGGAAAACTGTACAGCTACATGTAAAAGAATAAAATTAGAACATTTCCTAACACTATATGCTGTGTGTGCTTAGTCACTCAGTCATGTCTGTTTGTGACCTCATGGACTGTAGCCTGTCAGGTTTCTCTGTCCAAAGGGATTCTCCAGGCAAGAATACTGAAGTGTGTAGCCATTTCCTTCTCCAGGGCATCTTCCCAACCCATGGATCTTGCCCAGTTCTCCCGCATTGCAGGTGGATTCTTTACCATCTGAGCCACCAGGGAAGCCCTCCTAACACCATACACAAAGGTAAACTCAAAATGAATTAAAGACCTAAATGTAAGACCAGTAACGATAAGACTCTTACAGCAAAACATAGGCTGAACACTCAACGACATAAATCAAAGCAAGATCTATGACCCACCTCTTAGAATAATGGAAATAAAAACGGAAATAAACAAGTGGGACCTAATTAAACATAAAACTTTTGCACAGCAAAGGAAACTATAAACAAGGTGAAAAAACAACCTTCAGAATGGGAGAAAATAATAACAAATGAAACAACTCTCAAAGGATTAATTTCCAAAATATACAAGCAGCTCATAACTCATAACCATAAAAACAAACAACTGAATCAAAAAGTGGGAAAAAGAGATAAACAGACATTTCTCCAAAGAAGACATACAGATGGCTAACAAACACATGAAGAGATGCTCAACGTCACTCATTATTAGAGAACTGCAAATCAAAACTACAATGAGATATCACCTCATGCTGGTCAGAATGGCCATCATCCAAAAGTCTGCAAACAATAAATGCTGGAGAGGGTGTGAAGAAAAGGAAACACTCTTTCAATGTTGTTGAGAATATAAATTGTTGAAAAAAAAAACACATGTAATCCCAATGTTCATTGTAGCACTATTTAAAGTAGCTAGAACATGGAAGCAACCTAGATGTCCATCAACAGATGGACATGGATAAAGAAGCTCTGGCACATATATACCATGGAATATTACTCACCCACAAAAAGGAAAGCATTTGAGTCAGCTCTAATGAGGTGGTCTAGAGACTATTTTACAGAATGAAGTAAGTCAAAAAGAGAAAAACAAATATTATATACTAACTCATATATATGGAACCTAGAAAGATGGTACTGATGAAATTATTTGCAGGGCAGCAATGGAGACACAGACATAGTGAACAGACTCATGCACACGGGCCAGGGGGAAGAGGGAAAGGGTGGGATGTATGGAGGAAGTTACATAGAAACTTACATTACTATATGTAAAACAAATAGTCAATGGGACTTTGCTGTATGACTCAGGGAACTCAAACCTGGGCTCTGTAACAGTTTAGAGGGGTGGGATGGGGAGGAAGGTTCAAGAGGGATGGGACGTATTTATAGCTATGTTTGATGCATGTTGATATTTGGCAGAAACCAACACAATTGTGTAAAGCATTTATCCTTTAATTAAAAATAATTTTAAAAAGAATAAAATCCATACGTGAATTGAAATAACTCACATGGGGGTTCCTTTTCTGTTATTCTTCACATTATCATGATTATTATCACCAATTATACAGTTATTTTTAATTTAAAAAAGCCCTCCAGTCCTTAAGATAAAATGTGAGAATGTCGATTTTCTAAATATTGTGTGTTGTGATTCCATATTGTTTCTGGTAAGTGAAAGAAATAATAACAAAACCCACCAGTACTACTGACTGTGAGAATAGGGAACCTCAAATAACTTCTTAGCATGTGTAATTGCTTTGTACAAAGTGTTTAAGACAGTGAACACAAGACTGGTGGGTTCTATACTGACTCCTGAGTTCTTATGTAACTCTTAGACTTCGGACAACTTACTACTCTCATAATAAAAGAAGTTCAATGATTTTCAATCTTTATTTAGCTGCTACTGTTAAACTTTGGAGTGCTATGGAGACTCAAGAATGTCCAAACTCCACCACAACAATCACCAGACCCTTTCCCCACCTTGAGGTCACTGAAGGAAAAATCGTATGAGAAATAATGGTAAATGAGAAAGTGAAATATGTTTTTATTATTTACTGGGTTTGTAAAAACCTAGTGCTGAGATTAGTGTAAAACTGATTAGAAAACAAGTTTAAACAGGAAACTTAACAGGGGTCTTTTTCCTGAGTCCAAATCAGTCAGATTAGCCACCAACTGGCTGCATTGTATAATATACTGAAACGATGTGCCTGAGAGGAGGTCAGCAGGTATCAGTGGCCCATTCCTCTTGACACTCTTAGAGTCAAGAAGGAGGTGGTTAAAAAAAAAAAAAGAAAGAAAGAAAAGAAAACCTCCAAAGAGAGAGAGAGACAGAGACACCAACATTAATGATATTTTCACATATAGTTATCCCACCTACCAGCAACAGCTGACCCAATTATTTTTCTAGAATTTGATTAATTAGTTAGTGCCACTCTAATTTGTGGATTGTTATGTGTGTGTATGTGTGTTGCCTTAGATAGACTTTTATCTATCTGTGACCTCACAGGCCTTCCTATTCCTTAGAACCCTACATCTATTGTCATCAAGACATGGTTTTAGGGTCTGCACTAGGCACCAGTTCTGTTCTAACATTGAATCATTTGTAATTTTCTGCAAACCTCAGACAGGTATTGATTCATGAACAACTGACTCAGTTTATGATTAAGGAACTAAAAAACTCAAGACTATAAGACTTCAACGTAAGGAAAGAACTTAAAGTGTAGGCTTTTACATCTTCAAAGACCAAGACTGATACAGATCAATGAAATCCTTAAAATTATGAAGATTATTAACGAGTAACAGCAAATCACAGAAAAATGAAACTATGTATGATGCTAAGTCGCTTCAGTCGTGTCCGACTCTGGGCGACCCCATAGACAGCAGCCCACCAGGCTCCCCTGTCTCTGGGATTCTCAAGGCAAGGACACTGGAGTGGGTTTTATAGTCACTACTTAAAGCTTCAATATAAATTTTCTTCAAGTGGGTAAATCAGAAGGTTAAGAAAAAGTAAAAAAGCAAGAAAACAAGCAATAAAACCTCAAACAAAGCAAAGCCCAAGTCTTAAGTTTCTAGAACCTCTGGATATGAAGATTAAGAAATTGCATTTTAAACTCCATCCCCAATGATTCATATATAGTTTTAAGTTTGAGAACCATTGTCTTAAAGAGGTAGTTTAGAATCAGTAAGATAAGGTACAATTCTATAATCTAGTATGATGAAAAACACAGTGATCTCGATAAGAGAGACCTAGGATCTAATCCTGGCTTTGCCTTTTATCATCTGTGAGATCTTGGGTAAGTGATGTCATCCCTATGAGCCCAATTTTCTTTCTTTTTACAATGAGAGATTTGATCTAGAGAAACTTCAAGGTCTTTAAAGTCAGGCTTCCCTGGTAGCTCAGATGGTAAAGCATCTGCTGCAATGCAGGAGACCTGGGTTCGATCCCTGGGTCTGGAAGGTCTCCTGGAGAAGGAACTGGCAAACCACTCCAGTATTCTTGCCTGGAAATCCAATGGATGGAGGAGCCTGGCAGGCTACAGTCAGTGGGGTTGCAAAGAGTCGGACACGACTGAGTGACTAACAACACAACTTTAAGGTCTTCAGGCCTAACATTGTATAAATGTACACAGAGGACAATAAATTAATTACGCTTGCTTCAGGAGGTCATAGAACCTAGAAGCCAACACAATTCCTGGCAATAATATGGATTCAATACTAATTATGTGAATGAAGACAGAAAATATAAAAATGTTCAAGCTGGAATTGAATAAGTTTTCAAGAGACAGATATGTAAGAAACTATGCCTTAAGGAAAGTTAGGAAAATATTTGGGAGCTATCTTTAAACCTATGAAGACAAATCACATTTTTTTTTCCCCAAGTAATCTTTTGGTGGCCATGAGGGATGAATTCTTGGCTGGATACAATCAACTCAAACCTACCCTTTTATGCAAAGCTTCTTTTGACAACTGTCACTTATTTGAAAGTGAAAGTGAAAGTTGTTCAGTCATGTCTGACCCTTTGCGACCCCATGGACTATAGAGTCCATGGAATTCTCCAGGCCAGAATACTGGAGTGGGTAGCCTATCTCATCTCCAGTGGATCTTCCCCACCCAGGAATTGAACCGGGGTCTCTTCTTGTATTGCAGGCAGATTCTTACCAACTGAACTATCAGGGAGTTCCCTTCCTTATTTAGGTCCCCTCCAAACAACTCCTCACCAATCCCTGAGTAACTACACCATAATATTTAACACTCAATTTTATGTTGTCTTGTATGTTACCTTTTAACTGTTTAAGCCTAATTTTTTAAAATATGACAAGCTCCTGGAAGTCAGTGAAAATACTGCTTTCCATATGCCCACTCCCAAGCTTATTTCAGTGTTGAATATATAGGCAATCAATGAGTATTAATAAATGTCATTTTTTTCTGTATTTCTTTGTAAGTTGCAAAATGCTTTTCAAATTAGTTCATGATTCTCAAAACCACTGTGAGAGGCAATCAGAGCAGGTATTATTCCCATTTTATTTGAGGCTTAAAGAATTTACAGCTTCAAGAATGACTGTTCAAGATGGCAGAGTAAGACATGGAGATTATCTTCTTCCCCACAAATGCACAAAAAATACATCTGCATGTGGAACAGCTCCTACAGAACACCTACTGAACGTTGGCAAAAGACCTCAGACTTCCAAAAAGGCATGTTAATCTCTACATAATGGGGTAGGGCAAAAGATACAAGAAAAAAAATAAAAAAGGACAGAGGAATTGAGAAGAGACCTGTTCCTCTGGAGAGAGCTGTCAAGGAGGAAAAGTTTCCACACATTTGGAAACACCCTCAAGGACAGGGACAGGGGAACTTTGAAACTTCAAAGTGGAGCACAGCAACAGGTGAATGAAAGGCAAAGCAGAGAGAATTCACTACAGATATCAGTAAAAACCAGCACTTCCCAGCCTGAGATGCATGTTTACACACCGACTGTGGCAAGTAAGGGCTGGGTACTGAGGCTCAGGCTTCAGAGATCAGAGGCCAGGGAGAGGACTGGGGTTGCTGCCATGAGGATACTCTTAGGGGACTAGTTTGACACAGCTGAGGGAGTCCAGAGAAGTTTGGGCCAGTCAGAGAGGCAAGAGATCATTGCTGAGGGGACCCTCTAACTCCATGGCTTGCTTGCAGATGGTAGACAGCAGACCTTAGCAAGTGCTAGAGGCAAGACAGGCCACAGCTGCAGTCTGTGACTCCAAACGTGGGCAAGCTGGCTGCTGCCAAAGCCTGCATGAGTGCCATAGGCAGGAGACAAGACGCTGCTGTGGTCCTGATGTCTGAGGTCACAGATGCCACCAAGCTGTGAGCAAGGAAAGGTGACTACTCATACTTTTCCTGGGAGCTGATGCAGTTTAGCACTGCTAAGAGATACATGACTTTGGGCCAGTTCCCCTTGGAGAGCACACTTGCTTCAGCCTATCGCAACTTCTCCCAGGCTTCTGCCACTGCAAGCACTCTTCACACATTCCAATTGTGTTTGCCATATCCCTCCTACTTTCCTGCCCATCTGAACAAGTGAGCACTAATAAGCTGCTGCTTTCTCTCCTTTTCAATGGTTGGGTAACAGATGCCACCAGAAGGCAGTCTACAGAGGTGAGGCCAAAACCAAAGATGATCACCAGGGGTTGTATGATCAAGGAAGAGGAAGGGAATTCTCTCATGAAGCCACAGGAGCAGCAGATTAAAACCCACAAGTAGCTTGAGGCTGTGGACTTTGGGGGCAATTGTGGATTTTGGAAGTAAGCATAATATAAACTGGGCTTCCCTGGTAGCTCGGGTGGTAAAGAATCCACCTACACTGCAGGAGACTGGGGTTCGATCCCTGGGTTGGGAAAATCCCCTGGAGAAGGGAATGGCTACCCACTTCAGTATTCTTGCCTAGGAAATCCCAAGGACAGAGGAGCATGGTGGGCTACAGTTCATGGGGTCACAAAGAGTCTGACACGACTGAGTAAGTACCACTATCACTATAATACAAGCTGGAGTAAGGCCATGTCTGAGTCTAGATTGACATCACAGTGGCTACAGCAGGTGCAGAGACCATTCTAGAAATATTGGAGGACTTCCTGAGTAGGCAGATTGGCTGCAGCTCACTGTGTGGTGAGGATAGCTGAGTGAGTGAAGTCGCTCAGTTGTGTCCAACTCTTTGTGACCCCATGGCCTATAGCCCACCAGGCTCCTTCTTCCATGGGATTCTCCAGGCAAGAATACTGGAGTGGGTTTCAACCACTCTATGTATTTTTGTCTTGTTTTCTTTTTCATACTGTTCTTTTAAAATATTTTTATTTTTAAACTTACTTTTCTTTTTTTTAATGCTTTTATTTTAAAATTATTTTATTCTTTCCTATTTCTGCAGTACTTTTTGTGTATTGCATTTCCCTCCATGGTTTTGGTTTAGTATTTTTGCTAGTATAGTTTATAATATTCATTCCATTTATGGATTTGATTACTGGTTTGATTGCTCTCTTCTTTTTTGGTTCATTTTAATTATTTTTTTCTCTTTTTCTCTCTCCTTTCCTTTTTGTGACTGAGATTCTTAGGGTATTCTTGTCTGTTTAGTGCTGTTTTTACCACTTGTCTTGGGATTTGGTCTATCCATTTTTTATTTATATGCTTAATTTTTTTTTTCTTTCTTTCTATTTTTCTTCTGTGCTGTGTGGCTTGTAGAGTCTTGATGTTCAAGCAAATACTAATCAGAGAGAGAGAGCTCTCCCAAAGGCCTTAATCTCAACAACAAGACCTGGCCCCATCCAATAGCCAGCAAGCTCCAGTGCCAGATGCCTCACACCAATTAACAAAACAGGAACACGACTCTACACATTAGCAGACAGGTGACCCAAAGTCATACTTATAGGGGACAGGAAGAATAAAAGAAAAGCAGGCCCCGGCAAGGGCCACAAGAGAAATTTATAATTATTGATAAACTGGATGCTATAAAGCATGAGACTCTTGGAACAAATCCAGATGAAACAGTTCATAATCTTGAAAACAAGATATGATCCTGGGGTCAGAAAACCGACCCTAGACTGTTTCTCAACTGGCATCTCAGAGTCACATGTTTTACGTATCTGGTGGAAAATCTACAGATAAGAATATTAGTCTTAGTTACTGATTTGTTATTCATTACTGTTTCCTAATTACTCAATGGTTAATGATCATTTTGTTCTTTGGCCCTGAAGGCCACATGAGTTATAGTTTAACTCCCTGCATATTCTTCCACTCATGGCTGAAAGTATAATAAAGCTGGCTTGGAGTCAGTTTCGTAACCTTCACCTTGGAGTGGTGTTGGTCCCCTGATCCTTGCTTTACTCTGACTTCTTGTGTCTTGTTTCTCATTCTCTCACCATATCACACTTTTGGAAACTCTGCTTGTCGAGCTTATCTCAACAATACTAAGCTCACAGATATGCCAAAACGTGCCACTGGATGCAACACTGAGAGACAAGAACCAGCTCCACCCAACAGAACACAGACACAAATCCACCCCACCAGGAAACCTTTACAAGCCACTGATCCAACTCCACCTACTGGACGCAAACTTCACAACTTCAGACGAACTATGATCTTCAGCCTGCACAAAGGAGACCATAAACACAGTAAATTAAACAAAATGAATAAGAAGAGAAGGATACAGCAGATAAAGGAGTCTAGTAAAAACGCACCAGAATAAACAAATGTAGAGGGGATAAGCAGTCTACATGAGGAAAAAAAAATAATTCAGAGTAATGATAGTAAAGATGATCCAAAATAATACAGGTACAGAAAAATAGAAAGGAGGCACAGACTGAGAAGATAAAAGGAGTGTTTAACAAGGACCTAGAAGAAATAAAAAATAGACATTCAGCAATGAATAACACAATAACTGAAATAAAAAAATACAATAGAGGGAACCAGTAGCAGAATAACTGAGGCAAAAGCATGAAAGATAGAATGGTGCAAATAACTGAAGCAGAGCAGAATAAAGAAAAGGCAAGAAAAAAATGAAGACAGCTTCAGAGACCTCTGGGTCACTGCTACTGCTACTGCTAAGTTGCTTCAGTTGTGTCCTACTCTGTGCAACCCCATAGACGGCAGCCCACCAGGCTCCCCCATCCCTTGGATTCTCCAGGCAAGAATACTGGAGTGGGTTGCCATTTCCTTCTCTAATGCATGAAAGAGAAAAGTGAAAGTGAAGTCGCTCAGTCATGTCTGACTCTTAGCGACTCCATGGACTGCAGCCTACCAGGCTCCTCCATCCATGGATTTTCCAGGCAAGAGTACTGGAGTGGGGTGCCATAAGCACACCAATATTTGAGTTTTAGGGGTCACAGAAGAAAAAAGGAAAAAGAAAGTGTATGAGAAAATATTTGAGATTATAGTAAAAAATATCGCTAACATGGGAAAGGAAATATCCATCCAAATCCAGGAAGCCCATATTTCCATACATAATAAAACAAAAGAGAAACATGACAAGACAGGTACTAATTGAACTAACAAAAAATAAACACAAAGAACACGTATGAAAAGAAGCAAGGAAAAAGCAACAAAGAGCATGCAAGGGGATCCCTATAAGTTTAACAGTTGATCTTTCAGCTGAAACTCCACAGGCCAAGAAGGAATGATAGGATATACTTAAAGTGATGAAACGAAAAAAACCTACAACCAAGATTACTCTACCAAGCAAAGATCTCATTCAGATTCAGTGGAGAAATCAAAAGCTTTATACATAAGCAAAACGTAAGATAATTAAGCACCATCAAATCAGCTTTAAGCTCACTTCCCTGGTGGCTCAGACAGTAAAGCATCTGCCTATAATGTGGGAGACCTGGGTTCAATCCCTGGGATGGGAAGATCTCCTGGAAAAGGAAATGGCAACCCACTTCAGTATTCTTCCCTGGAAAATCACACAGATGGAGGAGCCTGGTAGGCTACAGTCCATGGGGTCACAAAGAGTCGGACATGACTGAGCGACTTCACTTCAAACCAGCTTTAAAACAAATCTCAAAGAAACTTCTCTAGATAATAACTACAACAGAAAGAAAAGACCTATCAAAAAATCCCCCAAAATAATAAAGTAAAAGGTAAGGTGATCAGATATATCAATAATTACCTAAAATGTAAATGGTTTAAATGCTCCAACAAAAGACACAGACTGGTTGAATGGATACAAAATCAAGATCCTAATATACACTATCTGAGCTTTGCTGGTGGCTCCGTCGTACAGAATCCACCTGCCAATGCAGGAAATGTGGGTTTGAGTTCTAGATTGGGAAGATCACCTGGAGAAGGAAATGGCAACCCATTCCAGTACTCTTGCCTGGGATATCTCATGGACAGAAAGCCTGGCAAGTTATGGTCCATGGGATCACAAGGAGTCAGACATGACTTAGTGAATGAAAACAACAGCAACAAGCTGGCCTATCTACAAGAGACAGACATAAAACCTAAGGAAAGATACAGAGTAAAAGTGGAAATACACTTCTATGTAAGTGGAAATCCAAAGAGGGTGGGAATAGAAATACAAATATCAGATAAAATAAACTAAAAAAAAGACTATTAAAAGAGATAAGAA
Source organism: Capra hircus (assembly GCF_001704415.2). NCBI lineage: Eukaryota > Metazoa > Chordata > Mammalia > Artiodactyla > Bovidae > Capra > Capra hircus. The sequence goes on along the minus strand of NW_017189641.1, from coordinate 95,305 downwards.
AGCCTTCCTCAGGGATCAATGTAAAGAAATAGAGGAATACAATAGAATGGGAAACATTAAGAGATCTCTTCAAGAAAATTAGAGATACCAAGGGAACATGTCATGCAAAGATGGGCTCAATAAAGGACAGAAACAGTATAAATTTAACACAAGCAGAAGATACTAAGAAGAGGTGGCAAGAATACACAGAAGAACAGTACAAAAAAGAGCTTCAAGGCCCAGATAATCACTATGGTGTGATCACTCATCTAGAGCCAGACATCCTGGAATGTGAAGGCAAGTGGGCCTTAGGAAGCATCACTACAAGCAAAGCTAGTGGAGGTGATAGAATTCAAGTTGAGCTATTTCAAATCCTAAAATATGCTGCTGCTAAAGTGCTGCACCCAATATGTCAGCAAATATGGGAAACTCAGCATTTGTTACAGGACTGGAAAAGGTTAGTTTTCATTCCAATTCCAAAGATAGGTAATGACAAAGAATGCTCAAACTACTGCACAATTGCACTTATCTCACACACTAGTAAAGTAGTGCTTAAAATTCTCCAAGACAGGCTTCAACAATACTTGAACCGTGAACTTCCTGATGTTCAAGCTGGTTTTAGAAAAGGCAGAGGAACAAGAGATCAAATTGCAAACATCAGCTGGATCATTAAAAAAAAAGAGAGTTCCAGAAAAACATCTATTTCTGCTTTATTGACTATGCTAAAGCCTTTGACTGTGTGGATCACAATAAACTGTGGACAATACTGAAAGAGATGGGAATACCAGATCACCTGACCTGCCTTTTGAGAAACCTATATAACAGGTCAGGAAGCAACAATTAGAACTGGACATGGAACAACAGACTGGTTCCAAATAGGAAAAGGAGTACATCAAGGCTGTGTATTATCACCCTGCTTATTTAACTTATATGCAGAGTACATCATGAGAAACGCTGGGCTGTAAGAAGCACAAGATGGAATCAAGATCACTGGGAGAAATATCAATAACCTCAGATAGGCAGATGACATCACCTTTAAGGCAGAAATTGAAGAGGAACTAAAAAACCTCATGATGAAAATGAAAGAGGAGAGTAAAAAAATTGACTTAAAGCTCAACATTCAGAAAATAAGATCGTGGCATTCAGTCCCATCAGTTCAGGTCAGTTCAGTTCAATCCCTCAGTTGTGTCTGACTCTTTGCGACCCCATGAATTGCAGCACGCCGGGCTTCCCTGTCCATCCCCAACTCCCAGAGTTCACTAAGACTCACGTCCATCAAGTCAGTGATTCCATCTCATTCACTGTTGTCCCCTTCTCCTCCTGCCCCCAATCCCTCCCAGCATCAGAGTCTTTTCCAATGAGTCAACCCTTCACAGGAGGTGGTCAAAATACTGGAGTTTCAGCTTCAGCATCATTCCTTCCAAAGAAATCCCAGGGTTGATCTCCTTCAGAACGGACTGGTTGGATCTCCTTGCAGTTCAAGGGACTCTCAAGAGTCTTCTCCAACACCACAGTTCAAAAGCATCAATTCTTCAGTACTCAGCCTTCTTCACCGTCCAACTCTCACATTCATATATGATCGCTGGAAAAACCATAGCCTTGACTAGATGGACCTTTGTTGGCAAAGTAATATCTCTGCTTTTGAATATGCTATCTAGATTGGTCATAACTTTTCTTCCAAGGAGTAAGTTTCTTTTAATTTCATGGCTGCAGTCACCATCTGCAGTGATTTGGGAGCCCAAAAAAATAAAGTCTGACACTGTTTCCACTGTTTCCCTGTCTATTTCCCATGAAGTGATGGGACCAGATGCCATGATCTTTGTTTCCTGAATGTTGAGCTTTAAGCCAACGTTTTCACTCTCCTCTTTCACTTTCATCAAGAGGCTTTTTAGCTCCTCTTCACTTTCTGCCATAAGGGTGGCGTCATCTGCATATCTGAGGTAATTGATATTTCTCCTGGAAATCTTGATTCCATCTTGTGCTTCTTCCAGCCCAACGTTTCCCATGATGTACTCTACATATAAGTTAAATAATCAGGGTGACAATATACAGCCTTGACATACTCCTTTTCCTATTTGAAATTAGTCTGTTGTTCCATGTCCAGTTCTAATTGTTGCTTCCTGACCTTCATATAGGTTTCTCAAGAGGCAGGTCAGGTGGTCTGGTATTCCCATCTCTTTCAGAATTTTCCACAGTTTGTTGTGATCCACACAGTCAAAGGCTTTAGCATAGTCAATAAAGCGGAAATAGATATTTTTCTGGAACTCTCTTGCTTTTTCCATGATCCAGCGAATGTTGTCAATTTGATCTCTGTTTCCTCTGCCTTTTTTAAAGCCAGCTTGAATATCTGGAAGTTCATGGTTCACATATTGTTGAAGCCTGGCTTGGAGAATTTTGAGCATTGCTTTACTAGCATGTGAGCTGAGTGTAATTGTTTTATGTGACTAAGACTAAGGAATATAGAGGGAAAAAACGTTTGTCCTTTCCTCCTCCTTGAGAATTCCAGACTCCTATCTCCTTGGGGAGACTTCTTATCAGCGTACCTAGGAATTGATTCTCTCACTTCCAATGAACACCCAAGACTGATCTCTTTTAGGATGGACTGGTTGGATCTCCTTGCAGTCCAAGTTTGAGCACTGCAGTAGTTTGAGCATTCTTTGACATTGCCTTTCTTTGGGATTGGAATGAAAAATGACCTTTTCCAGTCCTGTGGCCAAGGCTGAGTTTTCCAAATTTGTTGGCATATTCAGTCCCATTGCTTCATGGCAAATAGATGGGGAAACAGTGTAAACAGTGGCTGACTTTATTTTTTGGGGCTTCAAAATCACTGCAAACGGGGATTGCAGCCATGAAAGTAAAAGACTCTTACTCCTTGGCAGGAAAGTTGTGACCAACCTAGATAGCATATTAAAAAACAGAGACATTACTTTGTCAACAAAGGTCCATCTAGTCAAGGCTATGGTTTTTCCAGTAGTCATGTATAAATGTGAGATTTGGACTACAAAGAAAGCTGAGTGCAGAAGAATTTATGTTTTTGAACTGTCATGTTGGAGAAGATTCTTGAGAGTCCCTTGGACTGCAAGGAGATCTAACCAGTCCATCCTAAAGGAGATCAGTCTTGGGTGTTCATTGGAAGTGAGAGAATCAATTCCTAGGTACGCTGATAAGAAGTCCGGGAGTCCCCAAGGAGATAGGAGTCTGGAATTCTCAAGGAGGAGGAAAGGACAAACGTTTTTTCCCTCTTATATTCCTTAGTCTTAGTCACATAAAACATTTTTTTATGTTTAAACCAGGAAGCAATGATTATACAACTAACAACTCAGTTTGGACTCTGTACAAAGGATTATATAGCAGGGATGTATCCTGCTTGAGGACAGTTTCTCCTTCCTGAGGGCCTTCTGGCTAATCCTGTTATCTTGAAATGTGGATTGTGGGAGTGGGTCTAGTAAGATCTTTGCAACCTCAGGACATTCTTTTGATTCATTGTAATAACTAATTGGAGAGTATATAACTCCTTTATTAACATTTCTGGCCCCTTCTGATGTCTGAAGCTTTCTCTATCCCTTTTATCCAAGCGACTGCGATGGTTGGCACGCTCAGCACGGCCGAGAGGAGCTACTCCACGTTGGAGGTCAGGGGCAGCGGCCAAGAGTGCCAGGCTGTGACGGCGCAGGAATGGCCGAGAGGAGCCATCCAAAGTCTGAGGCCAGGGGTGGCGGACAGGAGGAGCCACACCCCGTCCGAGGTCGGGGCAACAGACTGGAGGAGCCACCCCGCGTACGAGGCCAGGGTCAGGGGCCTGGAAGAGCCACCCAGTGTCCGAGGCCAGGGGCGGCGGCCAGGAAGATCAACCCATGTCCAAGAAGTGGTGGCTGTGCTGGCGCAGGAGGGCCTAGAGGAGCTATCCCACGTTGAAGGTCAGGAAGGGTGGTGGTGAGGAGGTACCGTTCGTCCAAGGTAAGGAGCAGTGTCTGTGCTTTGCTGTAACAGCCGGGAAGAGATACCCCACTCCTAAGGTAAAAGAAACCCAAGTAAGATGGTAGGTGTTGCAAGAGGGCATCAGAGGGCAGACACACTGAAACCATACTCACAGAAAACTAGTCAATCTAATCACACTAGGACCACAGCCTTGTCTAACTCAGTGAAACCAAAGCATGCCTGCGGGGCAACCCAAAATGGGTGGGTCATGGTGGAGAGGTCTGACAGAATGAGGTGCACAGGAGAAGGGAATGGCAAACACCTTCAGTATTCTTGCCTTGAGAACCCCATGAACAGTATGAAAAGGCAAAATAATAGGATACTGAATGAGGAACTCTCCAGATCAGTAGGTGTCCAATATGATACTGGAGATCAGTGGAGAAATAACTCCAGAAAGAAAGAAGGGATGGAGCCAAAGAAAAAATAATACCCAGTTGTGGATGTGACTGGTGATAGTAACAAAGTCTGATGCTGGTAAGAACAATATTGCATAGGAACCTGGAATGTCAGGTACATGTTCAGTTCAGTTCAGTTCAGTCGCTCAGTCACGTCCGACTCTTTGCGACCTCATGAATTGCAGCACGCCAGGCTTCCCTGTCCATCACCATCTCCCAGAGTTCACTCAGACTCACGTCCATCGAGTCCGTGATGCCATCCAGCCATCTCATCATCTGTCGTCCCCTTCTCCTCCTGCCCCCAATCCCTCCCAGCATCAGAGTCTTTTCCAATGAGGCAACACTTTGCATGAGTTGGGCAAAGTACTGGAGCTTCAGCTTTAGCATCATTCCTTCCAAAGAAATCCCAGGGCTGATCTCCTTCAGAATGGACTGGTTGGACCTCCTTGCAGTCAAAGGGACTCTCAAGAGTCTTCTCCAACACCACATTTCAAAAGCATCAATTCTTCAGCGCTCAGCCTTCTTCACAGTCCAACTCTCACATCCATACATGACCACAGGAAAAACCATTGCCTTGACTAGGCGGACCTTAGTCGGCCAAGTAATGTCTCTGCTTTTGAATATACTATCTAGGTTGGTCATAACTTTTCTTCCAATGAGTAAGGGTCTTTTAATTTCATGGCTTCAGTCACCATCTGCAGTGATTTGGGAGCCCCCAAAAAATAAAGTCTGACACTGTTTCCACTGTTTCCCCATCTATTTCCCATGAAGTGATGGGACCAGATGCCATGATCTTCGTTTTCTGAATGTTGAGCTTTAAGCCAAATTTTTCACTCTCCTTTTCACTTTCATCAAGAGGCTTTTTAGCTCCTCTTCACTTTCTGCCATAAGGGTGGTGTCATCTGCATATCTGAGGTTATTGATGTTTCTCCTGGCAATCTTGATTCCAGCTTCTGTTTCTTCCAGTCCAGCGTTCCTCATGATGTACACTGCATATAAGTTAAATAAGCAGGGTGACATTATACAGCCTTGACATACTCCTTTTCCTATTTGGAATTAGTCTGTTGTTCCATGTCCAGTTCTAACTGTTGCTTCCTGACCTGCATACAGATTTCTCAAGAGGCAGGTCAGGTGATCTGGTATTCCCATCTCTTTCTGAATTTTCCACAGTTTATTGTTCACATCCATGAATCAAGGCAAATTGGAAGTGGTCAAACAAGAGATGGCAAGTGTGAACGTCAACATTCTAGAAATCAGTGAACGAAAATGGACTGGAATGGGTGAATTTAATTCAGATGACCATTATATCTACTACTATGGGTAGGAATGCCACAGAAGAAATGGAGTAGCCATCATGGTCAACAAAAGAGTCCAAAATGCAGTACTTGGATGCAATCTCAAGAGCGACAGAATGATCTCTGTTTGTCTTCAAGGCAAACCATTCAATATCACCGTAATACAAGTCTATGCCCCAACCAGTAATGCTGAAGAAGCTGAAGTTGAACGGTTCTATGAAGACTTACAAGACCTTGTAACTAACACCCAGAAAAGATGTCTTTTTCATTAGGGACTAGAATGCAAAAGTAGGAATTCAAGAAACACCTGGGGTAACAGGGAAATTTGGCCTTGTATTGCGTAATGAAGCAGGACAAAGACTAATAGAGTTTTGCCAAGAAAATGCACTGGTCATAGCAAACACCCTCTTCCAACAACACAAGAGAAGACTCTACACATGGACATCACCAGATGGTCAACAGAGAAATCAGATTGATTATATTCTTTGCAGCCAAAGATGGAGAAGCTCTATACAGTCAACAAAAACAAGACCGGGAGCTGACTGTTGCTCAGATCATGAACTCCATATTGCCAAATTCAGACTTAAATTGAAGTAAGTAGGGAAAACCACTAGACCATTCAGGTATGACCTAAATCAAATCCCTTATGATTATACAGTGGAAGTGAGAAATAGATTTAAGGGCCTAGAACTGATAGATAGAGTGCCTGATGAACTGCGGAATGAGGTTCATGACATTGTACAGGAGACAGGGATCAAGATCATCCCCATGGAAAAGAAATGCAAAAAAGCAAAATGGCTGTCTGGGGAGGCCTTACAAATAGCTTTGAAAAGAAGAGAGCTGAAAAGCAAAGGAGAAAAGGAAAGATAGAAACATCTGAATGCTGAGTTCCAGAAAATAGCAAGAAGAGATAAGAAAGCCTTCTTCAGCAATCAATGCAAAGAAATAGAGGAAAATAACAGAATGGGAAAGACTAGAGATCTCCTCAAGAAAATTAGAGATACCAAGGGAATATTTCATGCAAAGATTGGCTCGATTAAGGACAGAAATTGTGTGGACTTCACAGAAGCAGAAGATATTAAGAGGTGACATGAATACACAGAAGAACTGTCCAAAAAGATCTTCATGATCTGGATAATCACGATGCTATAATCACTCATCTAGAGCCAGACATCCTGGAATGTAAAGTCAAGTGGGCCTTAGAAACCATCACTACGAACAAAGCTAGTGAAGGTGATGGAGTTCCAGTTGAGCTATTTCAAATCTTGAAAGATGATGCTGTGAAAGTGCTGCACTCTTTATGCCAGCAAACTTGGAAAACTCAGCAGTCGCCACAGGACTGAAAAAGATCAGTTTTCATTCCACTCCCATAGAAAGGCAATGCCAAAAAATGCTCAAACTACTGCATGATTGCACTCATCTCACATGCTAGTAAAGTAATGCTCAAAATTCTCCAAGCCAGACTTCACCAACATGTGAACCGTGAACTTCCAGATGTTCAAGCTGGTTTTAGAAAAGGCAGAGGAACCAGAGATCAAATTGCCAACATCCACTGGATCATCAAAAAAGCAAAAGCGTTCTAGAAAAACATCTATTTCTGCCTTATTGACTATGCCAAACTCTTTGACTGTGTGGATCACAATAAACTGTGGAAAATTCTGACAGAGATGGGAAAAGAGCCTCTTGATAAATCTGTATGCAGGTCAGGAAGCACTAGTCAGAACTGGACCTGGAACAACAGGCTGGTTCCAAATAGGAAAAGGAGTGCGTCAAGGCTGTATATTGTCACCCTGCTTACTTAAGTTATATGCAGAGTACATCATGAGAAACCCTGGACTGGAAGAAACACAAGTTCAATCAAGATTGCTGGGAGAAATATCAATAACCTCAGATATGCAGATGACAGCACCCTTATGGCAGAAAGTGAAGAGGAACTAAAAAGCCTCTTGATGAAAGTGAAAGTGGAGAGTGAAAAAGTTGGCTTAAAGCTCAACATTCAGAAAACGAAGATCATGGCATCTGGTCCCATCACTTCATGGGAAATAGATGGGGAAACAGTGGAAACAGTGTCAGACTTTATTTTTTGGGGCTCCCAAATCACTGCAGATGGTGACTGCAGCCATGAAATTAAAAGACACTTACTCCTTGGAAGGAAAGTTATGATCATCCTAGATTGCATAATCAAAAGCAGAGACATTACTCTGCTGACTAAGGTCCGTCTAGTCAAGGCTGTGGTTTTCCCAGTGGTCATGTATGGATGTGAGAGTTGGACTGTGAAGAAGGCTGAGCACCGAAGAATTGATGCTTTTGAACTGCAGTGTTGGAGAAGACTCTTGAGAGTCCCTTGGACTGCAAGGAGGTCCAACCAGTCCATTCTGAAGGAGATCAGCCCTGGGAAGGAATGATGCTAAAGCTGAAGCTCCAGTACTTTGGCCACCTCATGTGAAGAGTTGACTCATTGGAAAAGACTCTGATGCTGGGAGGGATTGGGGGCAGGAGGAGAAGGGGACGACAAAGGATGAGATGGCTGGATGGCATCACTGACTCGATGGACGTAAATCTGGATGAACTCCGGGAGTTGGTGATGGACAGGGAGGCCTGGCATGCTGCAGTTATGGGGTCACAAAGAGTCGGACATGACTGATCTACTGAACTGAACTGAACTGAAAACTCTATTACACAAAAGCTCTGAATGATCAAGCCTTGTCTCTGGCCCTGGATTGAATTCTTCTCCTGGAGGCCAAGAATCCTGGCATCTTTTGAAGTTCAGCAACAGCCTTTCAGAAGGAATGATGCTGAAGCTGAAACTCCAATACTTTGGCCATCTGATGCGAAGAATCAACTCATTTGAAAAAGACTCTGATTCTGGGAAAGATTGAGGTCAGGAGGAGAAGAGGACAACAGCGTATGAAATGATTGGATGGCATCACCTACTCAATAGACATGAGTTTGGGTGAACTCTGGGAGTTGTTGATGTACAGGGGGCCCTGGCGTGTTGCAGTTCATGGGGTCACAAAGAGTCGGACACAACTGAGCGACTGAACTGAACTGATTAAAAGAGATAGGAAAGAGACTACACAATGGTCAAGAAATCAATCCAAAAAGAATATATAATATTTATAAATAAGTTCAATTCACTTCATTTGCTCAGTCATGTCCAACTCTTTGCAACTTCATGGACTGCAGCATGCCAGGCTTCTCTCTCCATCACCAATCCCTGGAGCTTGCTCAAACTCCTGTCAATGGAGATGCTAATGCAATCCAACCATCTCATCCTCTGATGTCCCCTTCTCTTCTTGGCTTCAATCTTTCCCAGCATCATGGTCTTTTCCAGGGAGTCAGTTCTTTCCATCAGGTGACCAAAGTATTGGAGTTTCAGCTTCAGCATCAGTCCTTCCAATGAATATTCAGGACTTTTTTCTTTTGGATTGACTGGATTGACATCCTTGAAGTCCATGGGACTCTCAAGAGTCTTCTCCAACACCAGAGTTCAACAGCATCAATTCTTCAGCACTCAGCTTTCTTTATGGTCCAACTCTCACATCCATACATGACCACTGGAAAAACCATGGCTTTCAATAAAGAGCCCTTTGTTTGCAAAGTAGTGTATCTCTTCTTTTTAAAATGCTGTCTAGGTTGGTCATAACCTTTCTTCTGAGGAGCAAGTGTCTTTTAATTTCATGGCAGCAATCACCATGTGCAGTGATTTTGGAGCCCAAGAAAATAAAGTCTGTCACTTTTTCCATTGTTTTTCCATGTATTTGCATGAAGTGATTGGGCTGGAAGCCATGATCTTCTTCTTCTTCTTCTTCTTCTTCTTTTTTTTTTTTTAATATTGTGTTTTAAGCCAGTTTTTTCCACTCTCCTCTTTCACTTTCATCAAGAGACTCTTTAGTTCCTCTTTGCTTTCTGCCATAAGGGTGGTGTTATCTGCCTATCTGAGGTAATTGATATTTCTCCCTGTGATCTTGATTCCAGCTTCTGCTTCTTCCAGCCCAGCATTTCTCATGATGTACTCTGCATATAAGTTAAATAAGCAGGGTGACAATATAAAGCCTTGGTGTACTCATTTTCCAGTTTTCAACCATTCCATCATTTCATGTCGCTGTCTAACTCTTGCTTCTTGATCTGCATACAGATTTCTCAGGAGGCAGATAAGGCGGTCTGATATTCTGATCTCTTTAAGAATTTCCCTAATTCATTATGATCCACATAGTCAAAGGCTTTCATGTAGTCAATGAAGCAAAAGTATATGATTTCCTGGAATTCTGTTGCTTTTTATATTATCCATCAGATGTTGGCAATTTGATCTCTGGTTCTTCTGCCTTTTCTATATCCAGCTTGAAAGTCAGAAAATCTTCATTTGTGTGCGGTTGAAGCCTAGCTTGAATAATTTTGAGCATTACTTTGCTAGGATGTGAGATGAGTGCAATTGTACAGTAGTTTGAACATTCTTTGGCATTTTCGAACGTTGGAATTGGAATGAAAACTGACCTTTTCCAGCCCTGTGGCCACTGCCGAGCTTTCCACATTTGCTGGCATATTGAGTTCAGCAGTTTAGCAGAAGCATATTTTAGGATCTGAAATAGCTCAACTGGAATTCCATCACCTCCACTAGTTTTGTTTGTAGCGATGCTTCTTAAGGCCCACTTGACTTCACACTCCAGGATGTCTGACTCTAGGTGAGTGATCACATCATGGTTATCTGGATCATGAATATCTTTTTTCTTTGCACAGTTCTTCTGTGTATTTTTGCCACCGCTTGTTTATATCTTCTGCTTCTGTTAGATTTATACTGCTTCTGTCCTTTATTGTGCCCATCTTTGCATGACATGTTCCCTCGGTATCTCTAATTTTCTTGGAGTGTGCTCTAGTCTTTCCCATTCTATTCTTTGCCTTTATTTATTTGCATTGATCACTTAGAAAGGCTTCCTTATCTCTCCTTGCTTTTATTGATCCCAACATAGGAGCACCTCAATACATAAGGTAAGTGCTAACAATTATAATAGAGGAAATCAACTGTAACACAATAATAGAGGGGGATTGTAATGCCCCATTCACACCAATGGACACATCATCTAGACAGAAAATTTATAATGAAACACAAGTCTTAAATAATTCAGCAGATCAGAAGCACCTAATTGATATTTACAGGACACTTCATCCAAAAGCAATAGAGTTAACTTTTTCTCAAATCCACATGGCACATTCTCCAAGATAGATCACATGTTGGGTCACAAATCAAGCCTTAGTAAACCTGAGAAAATTGATATTGTATGAAGCACTTTTTATTACCACAATGCTGTAAGATCAGATATCAATCACAGGAAGAAAAAAAAAATGTAAAAATACACTAGTAAATGAAGGCAAAACAATTTGATTCTAAATAACCAAGAGGTCATGAAGAAATCAAAGAAGGAGTATTAATAAAATGATACCTAGAAAAATTTCAATGAAAACATGACAACTTAAAGCCAATGGGATGCAGTAAAAACAGTGATAAGAGGGAAGTTTATAATAACACAAGTATACCCCAAGAAATAAGAAAAACAGCAAATAAACAACCTAATCTTATACCAGTTTTCATTCCAATCCCAAAGAAAGGCAATGCCAAAGAATGCTCAAACTACCTCACAATTGTACTCATCTCACACTGTAGTAAAGTAATGCTCAAAATTCTCCAAGCCAGGCTTCAGCAATACGTGCACCATGAACTTCCTGATGTTCAAGCTGGTTTTAGAAAAGGCAGAGGAACCAGAGATCAAATTGCCAACATCCACTGAATCATCGAAAAAACAAGAGAGTTCCAGAAAAACATCTATTTCTGCCTTATTGACTATGCCAAAGCCTTTGACTGTGTGGATCACAATAAACTGTGGACAATACTGAAAGAGATGGGAATACCAGACCACCTGACCTGCCTCTTGAGAAACCTATATGAAGGTCAGAAAGCAACAGTTAGAACTGGACATGGAACAACAGACTGGTTCCAAATAGGAAAAGGAATACATGAAGGCTGTATATTGTCACCCTGCTTATTTAACTTATATGCAGAGTATATCATGAGAAATGCTGCGCTGGAAGAAGCACAAGCTGGGATAAAGATTACCAGGAGAAATATCAAGAACTTCAGATGACACCACCCTTATGGCAGAAAGTGAAGAGGAAGGGACTAAAAAGCTTCTTAATGAAGTGAAAGAGGAGAGTGAAAAGTTAGCTTAAAGCTCAACATTCAGAAAACTAAGATCATGGCATCTGATCCCATCACTTCATGGCAAATAGATTGGGAAACAGGGTAAATAGTGTCAGACTTATTTTGGGGGACTCCAGAATGACTGCAGATGGTGACTGCAGCCATGAAATTAAAAGACCCTTACTCCTTGGAAGGAAAGTTATGACCAACCTAGATAGCATATTGAAAAGCAGAGACATTACTTTGCCAACAAAGGTCCATCTAGTCAAGGCTCTGGTTTTTCCAGTGGTCATGTATGGGTGTGAGTTGGATTGTGAAGAAAGCTGAGTGCCAAAGAAGTTATGCTTTCGAACTGAGATGTTGGAGAAGAATCTTGAGAGTCCCTTGGACTGCGGGAAGATCCAACCAGTCCATCCTAAAGCAGACCAGTCCTGGGTTTTCATTGGAAGGACTGATGCCGAAGCTGAAGCTCCAATACTTTGGCCACCTGATGAAAAGAGCTAACTCATTGGAAAAGTCTCTGATGCTTGGAGGGATTGGGGGCAGGAGGAGAAGGGGACAACAGAGGATGAGATGGATGGATGGCCTCACTGACTCGATGGACATGAGTGTGAGTGAACTCCGGGAGTTGGTGATGGACAGGGAGGCCTGGAGTCCTGCGACTCATGGGGTCACAAAGAGTCAGATACAAGTGAGTGTGTGAACTGAACTGAACATTATACCTAAGGCAAGAGAACAAAAACTACCAAAATTAGAGAAAGACATGAAATCATAAAGATCAGATCAGAAATACAGGAAAAAGAAATGACAGAAACAATGTTTTTGTTATTTGTCACCCAGTCCCGTGGAACTCTTTGCAATTCCATGAACTGTAGCACACCAGACCTCCCTACCCCTCTCCATCTCCTAGAGTTTGTGTAGGCTCATGCTCATTGCAATGGTGATGATATCCAGCCATCTCATCCTCTGACGTCTGCTTCTCCTTCTCCCCTTAATCTTTCCCAGCATCAGGGACTTATCCCATGAATTGTCTGTTTGCATCAGACGACCAAAAATACTGAAGCTTCAGCTTCAGCATCACTCCTTCCAGTGAATATTCAGGATTAATCTCCCCTAAGATTGACTCTTTGATTTTCTTGCTTTCCAAGGGACTTTCAGGAGTCTTCTCCAGCACCACAGTTTGAAAGCATCGATTCTTTGACAGTCTGCCTTCTTTATGGTCCAGTTCTTACAAACAATAGCAAAGATAAATAAAACTAAAAGCTGGTTCTTTGAGAAGGTAAACAAAATCAACAAACCGTTAGGCAGACTCATGAAGAACAAAGGGATTAAACTCAAATCAATAATGTTAGAAATGAAAAAGAAGTTACAACATACAGTGCAGAAGTATAAAGAAACATAAGACTATTATGAGTAACTATAGGCAAATAAAATGGACAGTCTAGAAGAAATGGACAAATTTTTAGAAAAGCACAATCTTCCAAGACTGAACAAGAAAGAAATAGAAATTATGAACAGACCAACCAAGTATTGAAATTGATTCTGTGAGCAAAAATCTTCCAACAAATAAAAGCCCAGGGCCATGTGGCTTCACAAGTGAATTCTACCAAATGTTTAGAGAAGAACTAACAGCAATCCTGTTCAAACTCCCCCGAAGAATTGCAGAAGAAGGAAAACTCCAAAACTCATTCTCAGTTCAGTTCAGTTCAGTTACTCAGTCGTGTCCGACTCTTTGCAATCCCATGAACAGCAGCACGTCAGGCCTCCCTGTCCATCGCCAACTCCTGGAGTCTACCCAAACCCACGTCCATTGAGTCGGTGATGCCATCCAACCATCTCATCCTCCCTCTGTCGTTTCCTTCTCCTCCTGCCCTCAATCTTTCCCAGCATCACAGTCTTTTCCAATGAGTTAGCTCTTTGCATCAGGTGGCCAAAATATTGGAGTTTCAGCTTCAACATCAAGCCTAACAATGAACACCCAGGATTGATCTCCTTTAGGATGGACTGGTTGGATCTCCTTCCAGTCCAAGGGACTCTCAAGATTCTTCTCCAACACCACAGTTCAAAAGCATCAATTCTTCAGTGCTCAGCTTTCTTTATAGTCCAACTCTCACATCCATGCATGACCACTGGAAAACCATGGCCTTGACTAGACGGACCTTTGTTGGCAAAGTAATGTCCCTGCTTTCAATATGCTAAGTTGGTCATAATTTTCCTTCCAAGAAGTAAGCGTCTTTTAATTTCATGGCTGCAGTCACCATCTGCAGTGATTTTGGAGCCCAGAAAAATAAAGTCAGCCACTGTTTCCAGTTTTTCCCCACCTATTTGCTATGAAGTGATGGAACCAGATGCTATGATCTTCGTTTTCTGAATGTTGAGCTTTAAGCCAACTTTTTCACTCTCCTCTTTCACTTGAGACCACAGTTACCCTGACATCAAAACCAGACAAAGACATCACAGACACACAAAATTACAGGCCAATACCAGTTATGAACATAGATTTAAAAATCCTTAGCAAAATTCTTGCACACAGAATTCAATAACACATTAAAAGATCATACACCATGAACAAGTGTGGTTTATCCCAGGGATGCCAAGATTCCTCAACATATGCAAAACAATCAATGTGATACATCATATTAACAAATTGAAAAATAAAAACCGTATGAATATCTCAATAGATGCAGAGAAAGCTTCAACATAATTCAACAGCAATTTATGATAGAAAGCTCTCCATAAAAGTAGTATAGAAGGAACCTACCTCACCATAATATAGCTGTATCTAGCAAGCCCACAGAAAACATTATTCTCAGTGGTGAAAAACTACAAATATTTCCTCCAAGATCAGAAACAATAGAAGGATTCACACTATTATTCAATATAAGTTTGGAAGTCATAATCACAGCAAAGAAATAAATGGAACCCAGATTGGAAAAGAAGTAAAACTTTCACTGTTTGCAGATGACATGAACTATACATAGAAAACCCTAAAGATGCCACCAGAAAATTACTAGAATTAATCATTCAATTTAGTAAAGTCACAGGATATAAAATTAATACACAGAACTTTCTTACCTTCCTATACACTAACAATGAAAACTCATAAAAAGTAATTGAGGAAACAACCTCATTCACCATTGCAACAAAAAAAGAAAATACCTAGTATAAACTTACCCAAAGAGTCAAAAGACCTGTATATACAGAAAACTATAAGACATAAATGAAAGAAATCACAGATGACACAATCAGATGGAGAGATATATCATGTTCTTGGATTGGAGGAATCAGTATTGTAAAAATTCAGTGCAATCTCTATCAAACTACCAATAGCATTTTTACAGAACTAGAAAAAAAATTCACAATTTTTATGGGTAATCAAGAAACCTTTAATAGCCAAAGCAATCTTAAGAAGGAAAAACAGCTGTTGGAATCAATCTTCCTGACTTTAGATTATACTACACAGCTGTAGTCATCAAGACAGTTTGGTACTGTCACAAAACCAGAAATACAGACCAATGGAATAAGACAGAAAGCCCCGAGAGAAACACATGTACCCATGGCTGTTATCTTTGATAAAGGAGGCAGGAATCACAAATGCCAGAAACTATAAAACTTTTAAAGGACAACATAGGCAGTATACTCTTGGACATAAATCACAGAAAGTTCCTCTTTGATCCACCTCCTAGAAATAAAAACAAAAATAAACAAGTGGGACCTAATTTACCTTAAAAGCTTTGTACAGCAAATGAATCAATAAATAAGATGAAAAAACAACCATCAGAATGGGAAAAAATAATTGCAAGTGAACCAACTGACAAAGGATTAATCTCCAAAATATATAAGCAACTCATACAATTCAATATCAGAAAAACAAATACTCCAATAAAAAAAAGACAGAAGACCTAAATAGATATTTCTCCAAATACTCCAATCAAAAACAAGACAGAAGACCTAAATAGATATTTCTCCAAAGAAGACATACTGATGGCCAATAAACACACGAAAAGATGCTCAATATTGCTCATTATTAGAGAAATGTAAATCAAAACTACAATGATATATCACCTCACATCAATTGGAATGGTCATTATCAGAAAAAGAAAAAAAAAAACTACAAACAATAAATTCTTGGAGAGGATGTGGAGAAAAGGGAACCCTTTTGCACTGTTGGTGGGGATGTAAATTCCCTTTTGTATAAACTGACTCATCTGAATGGAGATCAAACATGTGACCTGTGTCTCAGAACTGTGAGCTATCCAATTTAAGCTAACAAGAGTAAGTACTTGATTATGATAGTCCTGGTATTTGTATACATCATATTATATGATAAAATAGAGATATAAATATTGATTATTTCACAAAAAGATCCAGAATTGGTAGCATTTTCCAAATTTCCCAAACTGGTTGAAACAGAATAATATAATAAAAATAAACAGTCTTACTCTGTAGAGAATAATTGGAATTACAATCTGACTTCAAAAAAATTATTACTCCAAGTACATAATGGTGTACCAATATGAGACCTTTCACACCCAAAATGATCCCATTTTTCAAGTTTAGAATAGATTACTAATATAGATGATAAAAACATTACTGAGGTAGAAGTATTAAGGAGAAGTACCTTGTAACTTGCATCCAAAATATAGCTACTTTATTATCGTGAAAGTAAAGAAATAGTATCATTTGTTATAAATCTATGGTAAAAAAGTATATAATATTTATGTAAAGCAGATACTTGTTAATTCTCTAGAATAAATGCATTTTATTAGTAGCAGGTTTGCTTTTTCTTGTATAAATTAAAAAATAAAATCCCCTGGTCACCTGGGAAAATGCTTTCAATAAATTGTTAAGAAAAAAAGCAAGACTTGCAACTGTACAATCAGTATAATTCCAGTATTGCTGGATATATGTAATATGCAGAATAAATGATTGGAATTAGATATACTAATATGTTAACAATGCTTATTATTAGGTGGTGGAATTGCATGTGTTCTTTCTTAAAAATTAATTTAATTGGAGGATAATTACTTTACAATATTGTGATAGTTTTTGCCATGCTTTTCTTTTATCTGTATTTTCTAAAATGTCTACAATGAACATGTATTATTTTTATATGATATAAACAAGAAATACAAAAAAGTAGTCTCAAAGTGTTTGAAAAAATCATTCAATTTTATAGACTTACTCAAACATTGACTTGTTTTTTAAATATAGTTGCAATGATTCCCATTTATTTTTATAAAATTAAGGATTTCACCACCTTAAGCCAATGTTTTTGCAGATATGAGAAAGACTTGGGTCATTTGAAAAGCCTTCAAGCATTCTTGAAAATGTATCAACTGGAAAAGAAAACTGCTGATGTGCTATTTGAAGTTCATCCCTTGCCCTTCCCCATTTGATAACATGAAAAGTTTTAACTGGCATAAGGCTTTAACCAAAAAAGTATGGGCATATTTCATCCAAATTAAAAGCATATTCAACCAGTGTCAAAGAGAGCTAGAAGTTCAATGCAAGATTGCCACTTAAAAAGAATGTTATAAAAATAGCATTCTTTGTTTAAACTGTGGTTATTTACTTGCTGGCTTTACCATTTGAATATACTATCATGGACAAATTTATTGTCTATTATTGAATATTTACTCTATTCCACCGGTGGAGTAATTCTCTGTTATGTGAACTCAATTAAGGATGATACACATGTCAGCTAGGTAATCATCCAAATTTCCATTTGAGCACTCCATGTTCTCCTTACTCTACCTCCAAATACCTTATTATTCTCTTCATTTTTTAGTCTTTTTATCAGAACTTTATCTTGGAGAGGAAAAATTTATCTGTAGAAAAATAACCATTAAAAGAAAGAGATGTTTCTATTAGCTGGAAATCATTTATTGCCTCTATAAAAGTTTAAATAAAAACTCTACAAAAATTTCACATTACTGTCTGATATGGTTTTAACATGATAGTATGTTTCAGAGGTAGTGCCAGTAAAGTGGGACACAAGATACTAAAAGAAATTAGCAAGTTAATACAACATAATATTTCAATATCAAACAATATATACTCAGTACACTTTAATGGAGCAATCCAAATATGTTTCCATGAAAATAGCACTTTATTCTCTTTTATCCCCCAGCAAATGTGTTCTTAGGTTTGTTTGGGGCAATGGTATGTTGACTGTAGGCTCACAAGTTAGTAGCCTCCTCCATTTTTACACCACAGAGCATAGCTTGGTGAAGACCATGATACAGTGCTGTCTGCCAAGGATAATACCAGCTTCAAACATACACCTTTTTATTCATCATTTAGACATAATGGTACTAAGAACTCCCTTAAAAAGCTAATCTATCAGAATTTGGCATTTTGGGGATGAGAATGAAAATCTAATATTTGTAAAAAAAGAAAAAAGCAATATTCCTTGATTACTATCACTGCAATATGGAGGAAGGAAGGAGTTTTCAGAATTCTTCTTAAATATGATCATAAGCTATCAGGCCAAGATGAAGAAACTATTCCTTGGAAATGGGCTGATTACTTCGTCTTCCTTAAAAAGATGCAACAAAGTCAGTCTTAGAGCCTAGAATTATTTTAAATATACCACTTATGTTTTCTCATACAAACTTACATACTACTGACTGTGAAAGTGCTTTAAAATAAATATTACCATCTGGAGAAATTACCTGTTGGACATCTTTTGAGGTCTTCGTAATATACAGAGCCCAGGATGTGACTGGACTGTGGCCTTTTCTTCCTCAACAATAACATTTCTATCACAAGATTTCAATGGTAGTACAAAAGTCCTGTTGTTGATAACTGATCTTACAACAAAATATTCTTAAGTTCCATGAAAAGGCCAATTTTCTTATAATGTTTTCCTTGCATGTGCTAATTTTCCTATTCTTCAGCGTAACTGCAGTTCTCATTTTCTTGGGATTAATTTTAGCTTTGTTGAAATGAGAAAGGTTACTTTAGGTTCTTTTAAAAAAATACACACTTTGAAAAGTGCTCTTAGTTACACATTTCCTGTTTAGAAACTAATTGGCTATCCTAAGCCAGGTTTTTCCTGATGTTTCATTGATAAAGAACCAACCTTCTAATGCAGGAGACATGGGTTTGAAAAGATCTCCTGTGTCAGAAAGATCCACTGGAGAAAGAAATGGCAACCCACTCCAGTATTATTGTCTGGGAAATCCTATGGACAGAGGAGCCTGCTGGGCTATAGTCCATGGGGTTGCAAAAGAGTTGGACACGACTTACCAACTAAATAACAACAATCCTAATCCAACAGCAGACATCAAAGGATAGTGAACAGAAAAAAAGAAAGTTGTGTTCTTTTTTTTTTTTTTTTTTTCATTTTTGACCTCTACCTTTGTGAGAGATAGTATGGATTCAGATAGGTTGTTCTTCATTATGGTTTCAAAGCCCTAAAGAAAGAAACACTAGCCATTTTCGCCTCCCAGTCATGAAGATGTTTACAAAGCAGTCCATAAACTGATATTTTTCTGCTCTGAATTGTCTCAAAACATTCCAATCTATGCATGTGAAAATACATTTCTTCATAATAGATTTTATATTTAACATTGGAATGTTTTTCAAAATCTATGGTACATAATTTCATCCTGCCAATGTTGTTTTTCTGGATACAATCTATTTCCTTTGGTTCATCCTACAGAAAATTCTGAAACACAAATGTCAGTACAAAAGGATTCCTAAGTGTACTGTTATGATTTATGCTGTTTCTTTTTTAATGCAACTTTAAACGGACAAGGGAATCATCTACACTTCTGCTCTAAGTTGTAGACTAGGATTCCTTCCAGGAATCATACTTAGCAAAAATCTTTAAATCTCCTAAAGTTTCAACTTCCATAATTTTATTTATATTCCTGAAAAAGTGAAAATAAACAATTTATTCTGAAGTTTACAGCTTGCTGAGGAGTAGAAATCCAATGTCTCTATTGTAGGAGTTCAATGAATATTTTTTGATTTATTGACTAGTTGCTGAGGTGTGACAAGTTTAATCCATAGAGTTGAAAGATGTATGAGAGAATCACCTCTTTTTACTTTGTAGCACAAACTAAATAATAAGGGGTTTAAATTGAAGCAGGAAAAATCAGTCTAAACATAACCTCAACAACTAGTAAAAAGTCCTAAGAGAGACTTGAAGGCCTTGAATTTGTTCATGCTACCTTAAGAAATATTTTCTAAGTTTGCTGTATATAGTGGGGACTTTTTATCTCATAGGGGAATTAGTGTGACTGATAAATTCAAACTTAGTATCCCAGGTTCCGTTACTCAGCCCTCTTTTCTCTGAATGAAATTTGACTTGTCAACAAGGTGTACTAAACATTATTTAGAAAGAACTATATGGCTCTCAGGTAAAAGAGAGCATACCTAACAACTGAAATACTTCTGCTAACAAAGAACCATAATAGTAGAATGGCAGCAATACTAAATCAAATAGCTGACAAAGTGAAAGATTATCAATGAACCTTATTTATTTGTGTGTGGGGGAGGGGGATTTCAAGGTCAAAGACATCCATGACTGCCTTTCTGTAGTCATAAGTTGGTATCTGTGAATTCCAAGATCAAAGTTGGCTTTACTTACAAATTAGGAAAATATCTGACATAGAAACTTGATGGTCAAAAGCGGCATCTAAGTGAAAGTGAAAGTGAAGTCGTGTCCGACTCTTTGCGACCCCATGGACTGTAGCCTATCAGGCTCCTCTGTCCATGGGATTTCCCAGGCAAGGGTGCTGGAGTGGATTGCGGTTTCCTTTTCCAGGGGATGTTCCAGACCCAAGAAGATCTTTTAAGTATAGATAGCAATTTAACCATATGATACAGTTCCACACTGCCAACTCACAAATATGTGATATTGTGTGCACGGGGAGAAACTGACATTTTTCCTTTCTATGGGTTTTGGTAATGTGGTCTGGTACCCTGGAAGGGAAGGTCTGCAAAAAATTGTTTTGTGCCATCTGGTACCTGCTAAGAGAACAACTCGGTAGAATGCCCATTTTAGGAGTGTACTCATAGAATAGTATTCAGGAAATTCAGAGAACTGTGATTTGCAACCAAAGTGGTATAATTCTTTCGGGTGTTATCCTTGGCTGATAACTCTGTACAAGGCTCATAGGGAAATGAGCTAAATTTGCTGACAAAGCTCAGTGACTAGATTAAAAAAAGGAAAACTCAGTGGCTTACCTTGACTTCCTGTTTCATAAAATCTAAGAACTGAAAAAAATATTATGATGATGGTGATAAACTTATAATACTTGTGCAACATTTCATCTAACTTAGTTATACAAATTTAGTAGTAGAATGTGAATCTTATCAATATTTGTCACTTGCAGCAATAAAGAGTTCCCATTAAGATGAATCTTTTACAACATTTTCTTTCTATACATTTAACAATTTATTTGACTTCATGTTGGTTAAATTACTTTTTCATAATGCTCTTCCTCCTCCCCCCAAATATTTGGGTTAATAATGGAAGAATATCAATATTTTGCAATTATATACTAGCAATCACTTCAATTTAGTCAAGTTTTTACAGAAGTTTAAAAATGAACCCCAAGATTTATCTAGGTTAAAACGTTTTTAATGTTTTGTTTTCAATTTTCAGTCCACTTTCCTGAGTAAAAGTGTATGTGGATGACAGGAAAAGGAAAGAGGAAGGAAGATGTAATGGTTACAAAAACAAGACTAGTCAAGCTTCAGCAACTTGATAAGCTATGTTGAAATATCTTTTTGTGTCTCTGGTCAAAGCTATTACTAAAACTAAGATTAATCTATAAAACAAACAAACAAAAAAAACCTTTCAGAAATTAGGCATTATGCATTTCATAGCTAAACTGCTCAAAATTAAATACATTTTCCTCCAGAGTTCCATCAGTTTGGGAAAAAACTCTCAAACAAGGCTTTTAAATTTTACAAACTTTTTTTTGTACCATCTGTACCATTTTGCACCACAGCCATTATATCTCGTTCATCCTTCACAGAATACATTGCTTCAACAATATATTTTTCCAACTGAAGAATTTGGGGGCAGCACAATACAACTATCTTGAAATGCATACTTGTTGGGTAGCCAAAAGGCTGTATCATATATCCCTCCCCCACCCCAATCACAAACTGTCTGAGGCATTTTTCTCTGATAAAGAAGACAGACTGAATGAGGTATCATCAGGCTCCGGCGAGGCATGATTGAAATCCATCTCTTCTAATTCAGGAGGTAAATCTGACAGCAATGCCTGAGTCAGAAAAATCAATTGTTTTGAATTAGTATTTGGACATATTTTTCCAGCTTTATAGTTGTGGTCCTTTCACATTGATTTATTCTTACAGATTTAAAGAAAGGAGCATTTCTCTCTCAGAACCTTGTACAACATCTTTTCTAAGAGAAAAACTCTTCATATACTCTTAAGGAAGTAATAAAATACTAGATCTTGAGAGTGTGGATTATGTAGAGTGTAACCTACAAAGAGGGAATGAGGAGAGAAATGAGCAACTACTCTGAACCAAATGCTCTGAAGTGTCTGAGATAAGTGTTTTTCATACCAGTTTTGATTGTTCAGTGATCATTGCTAAAGGACTATAAAATTGTATGTGAGATGAGGTGAAGTCACTCAGTTGTGTCCGACTCTTTGTGACCCTGTGGACTGTAACCTACTAGGCTTCTCTGTCCATGGGATTCTCCAGGCAAGAATACTGGAGTGGATTGCCATTTCCTTTTCCAGGGGATCTTCCCGACCCAGGGATCGAACCCGGGTCTCCCACACTGGAGGCAGACGCTTTAACCTCTGAGCCACCAGGGAAGCTCAAAATTGTATGTAACTTATTAAAATACCCCTGCCCAGTTATACTGTCTGTCACACTAAAACACAGTTCACAAGACTATTTTGTACTTCAGTGGGAGAAATAATTAAGCAATTAGGGGAAAAGTTCAGCTATTCTATTTTAGATAAAATTTTAGCATTTCAAAAGTCCAAGTGATTTTTTTTTTCTTTCCTTAGGCTATGGTCATATCTATAGATGGCCAAGCATTCATAAAGGCTCTGCTGAACCAGTGAATTTGGCTGTGTAATGATGTTTTTAGATGACTGCTCATCTCTCTTCTGGAGTAATTAGGATAAGGCAAGAGCCATGAACTAAGTTTTGCCATGGTGTAATTGTTCCATCTGGAGTTGCAGAATATGCATTCATACTAGAAAAATAAATAATTAATCAAGTTTTATCTGGCTGGTAGTGTTGATGCCCATTTGACCATCAGAAATGGCAAACTAAATGAATGGTTTGCTGCTCCCAATACTAAAAATAATGTAACATATCTCGACAATTTTTAGACAACATTAGTTGTAGTGTTAGCTTTGGGTGCAATAGTGAAAAAAAAAAAAAGATCAAGTGCAGGTTTGCCTCTACCCAAATAATGAACAGAAAGACAGGGCATGTTAGAGAACACATGAAATCCACTGCTGAAATAAGACAGTACTCTCCTATTCTCCTTATTAAAAGAAGTAACAGTTGTAAATCCTATAGTTTTTGTTGTTGTTGTTGTTGTTTTAGAGTAAAGATTAGAACTTTCTGTCAGGCTGCAAAAGGAAAGGCTAACTCCTGTCTGTACAAAAATTTATTTATTTTTTGCTATTAAATTGTTCATGAACTTCATGGTGAAACTCAGAGTACTGTTTACAAAGCAGTCACCTAAAGGTACTACATGCTTCCTAAGGTTTCTAGGTTGCAGTAACAGGGCACAGAACCATTTTCTTCTAGGTCAGTTGTTTACCACTAACCCAGTATAGTACAACAAAGCCTTTGCTGACAGTGGTTGATCATAGTTTATGAGAAAGACATCACTGGATTTATTTCACTTTGCAAGTGCAAAGAAGCCATACTAAAGAGGGCAAAGTGTTCCAATGAACAAAGCTTAGCATACTGGAGAGTCATGTAGGTGAGTAGACTTAACGACATTTAAATTCTAGCGAGGAGACCTTAAAATCAAAGAAGCACTACTATGTATTTCTTTGTCATTGCATTTAATGTAGTTGCCTGACTAAAATCAGTGCAGTATGAAATAGGAAAACTTTAATATCTGAGGCAGAACAAGGCACTACTAATGCATGAGGTCCATTTAAAAATATTCCTTTTTGATATCTTTCTGTATTGCAACACTGAACAAATCTTCAGATTTTGTCAGTTGCTAGAACTGTCTTTTTCATAGACTAGAGTGAACACAATGAACTTGCTTCACTCCAGGTTCTCTACCAGTCAGAGTGTGACCTACTGCCATTCTTCCCAAGAGATTATTGCATTTCCCAATAGAATAGAATCACATAGTGAATTATCAAGGGAAGAAAGATCATAACTAATGACTTAGTACAGTGCTGACAACATTATTTTTATTTAAAAATGGCTATTGGTTTGGATAATCTAATATTCAGTAAGACATTATATATTTTCAAACCCTGGACTGATTCATGGTGGCAAAATATCCTGTGGATCACTCATCTTATTCAACTTACCCAAATTAAGATTAACAGAAAAACAGGATTTTAAAATGAGAAACCAATGACACAATGATTCTCTTTTATTAGGCAGAATAAAAATCAAGTCCTTCCCGAAATAAACCTTTAAGCATTTCATGGAGTAAAGATCAGTAATTTAAGAGATGTCTTGGATAACTTTTGTGTTGGTATCTTCTATATTTTTAGACTGTATTTGGAGATCCATTATACTCAATCTCAAGTACAAAAATCAGTATTTTGTACTTGGATGCTGATTATATAGGCTATGATTTTCAGTACAATTTTTGTATAACTATCTCTTCCCCCCCCACCAGCCAATGTTTTGTCCATATCTTAGTTCATCAGCCTTTTTCAGAGGAAAAGTAGAAGAAAAGGGCAAAAGTAAAATGCACAATAGGTACTTTTCTTATTTTTTTTAGTGGTTTTGGGGGAAGGATAAAGCCAGGTTAGAATAAGAAAATAAAATGCACCTTGTGTGCTATTCCTAGATATAAAAAGTCATAGACAACTGCGAATAAACTGACCACATAACTCTGAAATACAAACCATGCATGACTTTTGGGACTAGGACCACACTCCAAATTACTCCCATATTGAACCTAATTCTATTTTTCCTTTAAAAAATATTAATGTAATTAAAAATTACAGTTCTTTGGGGACCAGGTTCAAGACTATCATCTTATTCATTTAAAATCTGTATTTTAGGTTCCTAAAAAACAAATACATTTTCAATATGCCATGGAATATGCTTAGCTCATGTAATAAACCAAAATGCTTATATAAAACTGACAAATATGACTGGTAACTACCATCTTGGGATGTCTGTGTGTGTACAGCATGGGTGGAGCACAATTCATGAAACTGGACACATAATTTACATGCTAGATTAAGCCTTATGAGTAAATTATAGCTTAAATTTTGTGGTTCAGTACTTTGATGAAATACGTAAAGACGTTTTCCTTATTAAAAGCAGGAGAATTGTGGGATGCTAAGACTAATCTTTTTCCTTGGAGATGACTGGAATAGGCTACATATGTCTTGCTTGGATATAAAGAATAAATGCTTGTACTCTAGCTGAATAGAAACCACTGAGATTGTTTCCTAATTAAGGCTTACCTGTGTAATATACTACTTACATTGAATTACTCTGATAATCAGGAATCAACATGATAGTGCACAACTCAGGCATATTTGGCATCATTTAGTATTAAATATAACATATTTAGTATTAAATATAACATTTAACATAATTCTTTATTCTTTTTTTTTTTTTATGCTACCCTGGTGGCTCAGATGGTAAAGAATCAGCCTGCAATGCAGAAGACCCAAGCTTGATCCCTGGGTTGGGAAAATCTAGAGTAGGAAATGGCACCCCATTCCAATATTCTTGCCTGGGAAATCCCAAGGAGAGAGGAGCCAGGCAAGCTACAGTTTACAGGGTTGCAAAGAGTCAGACACGACTGAGTGACACTAACATATTCCTTTTTAGCAAGATTAATAAATTATTACACAACTTTTAGCAGAAAAAGTGAGGCAGAAAATGTAATCTGGGAAGAATTTGCCAAAAAAAAAAAATTCACAGTGACAAACAGGACATTTCATTTCATCTTTGGGGTAGTGGAATCAAACACTATAGTTAAATTAGGAAAAGTAAATGCTGCACTGTGGTTACAAAGAATTTCACAAAGCAATTTCAATTTTTTTAGTGATGTGCAACATATCATGATATAGAAGGTATTCAAACACCTGTGAACTTTAGTAGGGGCTGGAAGGTAACTGAAATCCAGAAGAGAGGCAAATGCCTCACTTCTTTCATTCACAGGAGGTCCCAAAATATGTGCCTCTCCAGTTAGTGTAACCTCATCTTTACAACTGTCTTGAGAATTTCTTTAAAATTAATTAAATGAAATAATATGTACAAGATAAGCGCATGTGCACCCGTGGTGGATTCATGTCAATGTATGACAAAACCAATATAGTATTGTAAAGTAAAATAAAGTAAAAAAAAAATAAAATAAAAGAGAATAGAGTCAATAATTATATTTTAAAAATTTAAAATGTTTTCCCTACTTGATACTGGCTTGGATTTAACAAAGTATGTTAATCATTTTGATTTTCCACTAAAGCAGCACAAAAATCTGAGTATTTATTCCCAAGGAAGCTATACTAACAAGTCAGGAGATAACAAATCCTTCCTTGATGACAAGCAAGAATGAGGTATAAAAGTGAAAAGAATGTGAGGAACCTGAGTGTGACTTGCCACATTTCAACATTATATGTTACAATTTACTATTCTTTTCTGTTGCTTACCTGTTGTTGTTCCTTATTGTCAGCTTTTATGGCTAGTATCAAGCTTCTTACAAATGTCTGAAGTTTAAAATTTTTTTGCTTCTGAATCTCTAACTCATTTTCAATGAATCTGACTTCTTCATTCTGAAGGAGAAAGCAACAAATAACAAATTACTCTGTACAAACCTAGGACTACACGTTTGATGCACAATAAAACTTTTAAAAAGCAGTCAAATTAGAGAGACAATAAAAAGATAAAAGTTTAGCATATAGGATTCTAAAGCACAGAAGTAAATTATCCTAATACTCAAAGGTTGCCTTTTAAGCAAATCACCAACAGAAAATAATCTGCAAGGTTGAAAATCCAATCAAATAAATCCTGGTAAGAGAAAAATCAAGAAGCAGTTCCCTTCTCGGAAAGACTCATCCTACATTAAACCTAATTAGCATTCAGATTAGGGTTAAGAATAGACACAGCCCAATTTACCCCAAGTAAAGAGCAATAGAAGATGCAGTAATGCTGAATGTATCATTTCAAAGTCAAACATTGAGAACTAAAAATGTTATTATTCTGTAACAAAGAGGGACTGAAATTTTTAATAAGACTATCAAATAGTTTGCTGAGCCCCCCACCCTTATGTAAGAGTCTGTTATTCAGAAAATGTATCCAAATTTACAATGATTTGAAACTCAGTCTCTCTTTACTGTTTTTCCTGGTTGTGTACGAAAAGAACAATACACTAGGTTTGGGAGGATTTTAGTGCCAGATCTACTGATACTTGTGTAAACCTGGGCAGGACAGTTAACCTGTGATTGTATATACTCGTCAATAAAATGGATATAACACTAGTAATCGTTGGCAATTCTAGCTTGAGTGTTATAAGGGTCAAATAAGATAATGGCCATGAAATTGCTCTATACAGATTTACTATTTAAGCTACAGAAGTTAAGAACATGTGATGTTGGTGAAAGTGTGGACATACAGATTAATGGACATAATAGTTCAGAATTATATATTATATATTACATTATATATGTATATATATGTACACACACATACAAATTTGGTTGACTTTTGATGAAGATGCTGAGATAATTCAATGCACAAAGAAGATCTTTCAACATTTCAAAAAAGTGGTTGAAAACTTGTAAATCCATATGCCTTTCAAAAAAGATGTATTAAACCTTAACTCACGTAATATACAAAATCTAATGAGAAATGGATAACAGACCTAAACATAAAACCAAAAACTATAAAACTTCTAGAGGAAAACTGAGGAAAAACTCTCTATGTCCTTGGGTTAGGCAAAAAATTTTCAATAAGACACAAAAATCATGACACTTAGAGAATTCATGTTGATGTATGGCAAAACCAATACAATATTGTAAAGTAATTAACCTTCAATTAAAATAAATAAATTTATATTAAAAAAGCTAAAAAAGATAAAGAATTCATTAAAAAAAGAGAAATCCCACATCATTGCTTTTCAAAAGACACTGTTAAGAAAATGAATTAAGAATATGAAAATATAGCTTGTATTTTCATTTTCTTAACAGTGTCTTTTGAAAAGCAATGATGTGGGATTTCTCTTTTTTAATTAATTCTTTATCTTTTTTAGTTTTTTTAATATATTAGGAGGAAAAATTTGTAAATCACAAATACAATAAAGGATTTGCATTCAAGATGCATAAAGAGCTCTTATAGGACCACCAACAGAATAAAAAGCAGGTGAAATATTTGAACATACAATTTATCAAAGAAGATATGAGAGTGACCAATAAACACTTGAAAAATGTTTGATATTGTCATAAAGGAAATGCATATTAAACCCACAAAGAGATGCTACCACCAACATACTGTTGTTGATGTTCCATCACTCAGTCTTGTCTGACTCATTGTGACTCCATGGACTGCAGCATGCCAGGCTTCCCTGCCCTTCATCATCTCCTGGAGTTTGCTCAAAATCATGTCCCTTGAGTCAGGGATGCTATCCAACTATCTCATCCTGTGTCATCTCCTTTTCCTCCTGCCTTCAATCTTTCTCATCATGATTTCCCAGCATCAGGCCAAAGTATTGGAGCTTCAGCTTCAGCATCAGTCCTTCCAATGAATATTCAGGATTGATTTCCTTTAGGATTGACTGGTTTGATCTCCTTGCTGTACAAGGGACTCTCAAGAGTCTCTTGTTTCCCCATCTATCTGCCAAGAAGAGATGGGACCGTGTGCCATAATCTTAGTTTTTTGAATGTTGAGTTTTAAGCCAGCTTTTTCATTCTCCTCTTTCACCTTCATCAAGAGACTCTTTAGTTCCTCTTTGCTTTCTGCCTGTAGGGTGGTGTCATCTGCACATGTCATCTGCACTATTTCTCCTGGCAATCTTGAATCCAGTTTTGCTTCATCCAGTCCTGTATTTTGCATGATATAGTCTACATATAAGTTAAATAAGCAGAGTGATAATTACATCCTTGACATACTCCTTTCCTAATTTTGAACCAGTCCATTGTTCCATGTTCTGTTATATAAACTATTGCTTCTTTACCTGCATACAGGTTTCTCAGAAGGCAGGTAAGGTGGTCTGGTATTCCCACCAACATACTACAATAGATTATGTTAAAGAGACTGACAATAGCAAGTGCTGATGAGAAGAATGTGGAGCAATTAAAAGTCTCATATTTTGTTGGTGGGAGGGTAAAGCCATACAGCCACTTTGGGAAATGTCTTGCAGTTTCTTATAAAATTAAATATAGCCTTTCTTACCATTTGACTCAGCAATCCTACTCTTAAGTATTTACCCAAGGACATGAAAATGCATGTCTACAAAAATACATACATGAATATTCATAGCAGCTGTATTCATAATAGCCCCAAACTAGATGTAACACAAATGTTCATCACCAGATGAATAACAAATTGTGGTCATGTTTACACAATTGTGTCCAATGTCAAAACTAAATATATGAAAATGTGAATTTTATTATATCTAAAGTATTATATAAAAACATTATTAAAAATTATTGGCCAGCTCTCTTGCCAAATAGCTTGAAGATAAGCTATGAGCATCCTCTGCAACTGGAGAACCTGTCTCAAAGAGAATAGCAGGAACTTTAACATCATTTACTCAAAAAGCTGCATAAAATATATTAAAAATTTGTTAATTTCATGGGCATTCCTTTTACAATTGAGAGGATACAGTTGTATTAGCCACATTCAATCTATGGACATGCTTACTGCATCAGTTATATCAACTCAATTTAGAACTTATTTGCCCTAATAAAATGGCTTCCTTTTCAGATCATTTAATATCAAGTGAATGATCTGCAAATGATTCAAGCTAAATTCTTTATTTAAAGGCATTCTACAGTAACCTAAATTATAAGTAAACATTATAATAAAATTTCACTTGTTCCTGCCATAATACATATGACTAATTCTAAACATTTTATTTTATTAGTATTTATTGTCAGAACAACAGTATTAGTAAAGTACTGGTCAGGAAGTCTTTTTGAATACAGGAGATATCTATCTTCATTATCCCAGTGTCTCCTTTGAAGGCACAAGTCTATCTTAGCTACACTCACTGTTCACTAGAAACATTTAAAAAGCAATTTACATTTGCAAAAGTTAGGAAGCATCTTTTGTTATGCAGGCCTCTAATTTCTCCTCAAACCATTATTCCTCTTCCTCAGTATTTATGTAATGTTTTAAAACATAAATAGCTTTAAGATAATTTAATATTGCAAACATTTTCTTCTTAGTGCTGTGATTTGCAAGCCTATTAAACACTTCCTAGATTACAGGCAGTGATTTATGTGACCTTTTAAGATTTGCCTAAATTAATGGTTTGAGAGGAAGTAGTAAGATAAACCAGAGAGGGCAATGGCACCACTCCAGCACTCTTGCCTGGAAAATTCCATGTATGGAGGAGCCTGGTGGGCCTCAGTCCATGGGGTCGCCAAGAGTCGGACACAACTGAGCGACTTCACTTTCACTTTCATGCATTGGAGAAGGAAATGGCAACCCACTCCAGTGTTCTTGCCTGGAGAATCCCAGGGACGGGGGAGCCTGGTGGGCTGCTGTCTCTGGGGTCGCACAGAGTCGGACACGACTGAAGCAACTTAGCAGCAGCAGCAGCAGTAAGATAAACCTCAGTCACTGATTTCACAAAATAAGATCTAGCTAATTTTTCTTACTAAAATCTTCCCTGTATTTCCACTAAGTTTTGTCAATTATTCTCCAAGATGACTGTAGGAAGCACACAAGGTTTCGTATGGACCAGCGCTTTGATCTTTCTTTGACAAAAGAGGCAAAAATATACAATAGAGAAAAGACAATCTCTTTAAAAAGTGATGCTGGGAATCATAATGGCTGCAATCCAAAACTCTACAAGCAATAAATGGTGGAGAGGGTGTGGAGAAAAGGAAACCCTCTTACACTGTTGGTGGGAATGCAAACTAGTACAGCCACTATGGAGAAGAGTGTGGAGATTCCTTAAAAAACTGGAAATAGAACTGCCTTATGACCCAGCAATCCCACTGCTGGGCATACACACCGAGGAAACCAGAATTGAAACAATGAAGAAGGAACCCTTTTGGAAGTGACAGGTGCAACAGATTAAAACCCTGTAGTTAGCACTGACTACATTGGAAGGGGCCTATAGACCTTGAGAAGAAGTATAAGCTGGAACAAGGAACTATCTGAAACTGAACTGACCCCACACTGCCCTCAACAGCTCCAGAGAAATTCCTAGATATAATTTACTATTATCATTTTTAATTTTTTATTTTTTTAAAATTTTTAAGTTCTTTATTACTTCTTTAATTTTCGTTCTTATAATCTACTATTACCTTGCAAAAAAGACCCTATTTTTAAAGCTAATTTCATATGTATATTTTTTATAATTTTTGTGAATTTTTTGAAAATGTTGTATTTTTGAGAGTTTAAACTCTACTCTAGATTTTTAATCTTTGCTTTTTGCTATTTGTTATCAGTTTTCTACCTTTAAGAATCCAATCTTCAATACTAATTTTCATGTAGGAGTATGATTACTGGCTTGATTTCTCTCTCCCCTTTTGACTCTCCTCTTTCTCCCCCAGGTAACCTCTATCTCCTCCGTCCCCCTTCTCTTCTCTCCTTAATACTGTGAATCTCTTTGGGTGTTCTGGGCTGTGGAGAACACTTAGGTAACTGGTCATTGGCTAGATTGGTCTTTCTCCTTTTGACTCCCTCTCCTCTACTCCTGGTCACCTCTGTCTCCTTCCTCCCTCTTCTCTTCTCTATGGAACTCCGTGAACCTCTCAGAGTATTCCAGACTCTGAAGAGCAAATAGGGAATTGATTACTGGCTAGATTGCTCTCTCTCCTTTTGATTTCCCCTCTTCTTCTCCTGGTCACCTCTATCTCCCTCCTTCCACTTCTCTTCTCCATGTAACTCTGTGAACCTCTATAGGTGTCCCTCACTATGGAGAATCGTTTCACCATTAACCTAGATGTTCTATCATTGGTGCTGTATGGATGGATAAGTCTTTAGGCTAGTGTAAGAACAAGACTGAAAGTCAGAGGCAGAAGGATTAAATCCAAAACTTGAGAACATCAGGAAATGCCTGACTCTGGGGAACATTAATCGACAAGAACTCATCCAAAAGTCTCCATACCTACACTGAAACCAAGCTTCACCCAAGAGCAAAAAATTTTCAGAGCAAGACATACCAAGCTAATTCTCCAACAACTCAGGAACATAATCCTGAGCCTTAAAATACAGGCGAC
This sequence comes from Capra hircus, assembly GCF_001704415.2. Classification (NCBI taxonomy): domain Eukaryota; kingdom Metazoa; phylum Chordata; class Mammalia; order Artiodactyla; family Bovidae; genus Capra; species Capra hircus. The sequence goes on along the minus strand of NW_017189641.1, from coordinate 62,892 downwards.
CAAAAGTCTCACCAAACCCATAGACACCTCAAAACTCACTACTGGACACTTCATTGCACTACAGAGAGAAGAGATCCAGCTCCACCCATCAGAACACTGACACAAGCTTCCCTAACCAGGAAACCTTGAAAGCCACTCGTCCAACCCCACCAACAGGGAAGAACCTCCACAATAAAGAGGAACCACAAACTTCCAGGCTACAAAGAGGGGACACAAAAGATAGCAATCTAAAAAAAAAAAAATGAAAAGGCAGACAAATATTCAGCAGGTAAAGGAACATGATAAATGTCCACCAAACCAAACAAAAGAGGAGGAGATAGTCTATCTGAAAGAAAATTCAGAATAATGATAGTAAAAATGATCAAAAATCTTGAAAACAAATTTGAGTTACAGATAACTAATCTGGAGACAAACACTGAGAAGATGAAGGAAACAATTAACAAGGACCTAGAAGAAATAAAAAAGAGTCAACCAATAATGACTAATACAAAAACTGAGATCAAAAACACTCTGGAGGGAACCAACAGTAGAATAACTGAGGGAGAAGCTAGGATAAGTGAGGTGGAAGATAGAATGGTGGAAATAAATGAAGTAGAGAGGAAAAAAGAAAAAAAAAGGAATTAAAAGAAATGAGGACAACCTCAGAGACCTCTGGAACAATGTTAAATGTACCAACATTCGAATCATAGGAGTCCCAGCAGAAGAAGACAAAAAGAAAGGCCATGAGAAAATACTTGAAGAGACAATAGTTGAAAACTTCCCTAAAATGGGGAAGGAAATACCCACCTAAGTCCAAGAAACCCAGAGAGCCACAAACAGGAAAATCCAAGGCAAAACACCCCAAGGCACATATTAATCAAATGAACGAAGATCAAATGCAAATAACAAATATTAAAAGCAGCAAGGGAAAAACAACAAATAACACACAAGGGGATTCCCATAAGGATAACAGCTAGTCTTTCAATAGAAACTCTTCAAGCCAGAAGGGAATGGCAGGACATACTTAAAGCGTTGAAAGAGTAAAACCTACAAGCCAGATTACTGAACTCAGCAAGGATCTCATTCAAATATGAAGGAGAAATCAAAGGCTTTACAGACAAGCAAAACCTGGGAGAATTCAGCACTCCCAAACTAGCTCTTCAACAAATGCTAAAGGATCTTCTCTAGACAGGAAGCACAGAAAGGGTATATAAACTCAAACCCAAAACAACAAAGTAAATGGCAATGCGATCATACTTATCAATAATTACCTAAAATGTAAATGGGTTGAATGCCCCAACCAAAAGACAAAGACTGGCTGAATGTATACAAAAACAAGACCCCTATATATGTTGTCTACAAGAGACCCACCTCAAAACAAGGGACACATACAGACTGAAAGTAAAGGGCTGGAAGAATATATTTCATACAAATGAGGACCAAAAGAAAGCAGGAGTAGCAATACTCATATCAGATAAAATAGACTTTGAAATAAAGCCCATAAAAAGAGACAAAGAAAGACACTACATCAATTCATGAAGAAGATATAACTATTACAAATATCCATGCTCCCAACATAGGAGCACCACAATATGTAAGGCAAATGCTAACAAATATGAAAGGAAAAATTAACAGTAACAGAATAATATGAGAGACTTTAATACCCTACTCAGACCTATGGATAGATGAACCAAACAGAAAATTAACAAGGAAACACAAACTTTAAATGATACAATGGACCAGATAGACCTAATTGATATCTATAAGACATTTCAGCCCAAAACAATGAATTTCACCTTTTTCTCAAGTCTACACGGAACATTCTCCAGGATAGATCACATCCTGGGACATAAATCTAGCCTTAGTAAATTAAAAAAAAAATGAAATCATTCCAAGCATCTTTTCTAATCACAAAGCAGTGAGATTAGATGTCAATCACAGGGAAAAAAAAACTATTAAAAATACAAACATATGGAGGCTAAAAAACACACTTCTGAATAACCAACAAATCACAGAAGAAATGAAAAAAAAGCAAATCAAAATATGCATAGAAATGAAAACAGAACAACTTTTGGGATTCAGTAAAAGCAGTGCTAAGGGGAAGGTTTATAGCAATACAAGCCTACCTGAAGAAACAGGAGAGAAATTAAATAAATAACCTAACTCGACACCTAAAACAACTAGAAAAAGAAGAATGAAGAACCCCGGGGTTAGTAGAAGGAAAGAAATCATAAATATTAGGGCAGAAATAAATATAAAAGGAACAAAGGAGACCATAGCAAAAATCAACAAAGCTAAAAGCTCGTTCTTTGAGAAGATAAATAAAATAGACAAACCATTAGCCAGACTCATCAAGAAACAAAGGGTAAAGAATGTAATCAATAAAATTAGAAATGAAAATGGAGAAATCACAAAGACAACATAGAAATACAAAAGATCATAAGAGACTGCTAACATCAACTATATGCCAATAAAATGGATAACTTTGAAGAAATGGAGAAATTCTTAGAAAGTATAACTTTCCAAAACTGAACCAGGAAGGAAAGAAAATCTTAAGAGTCCCATCACAAGCACAGAAACTGAAACTGTAATCAGAAATCTTCCAACAAACAAAAGCCCAGGGCCAGATTGTTTCACAGCAGAATTCTACCAAAAACTTAGCGAAGAGCTAAAACCTATCCTACTTAAGCTTTTCCAGAAAATTGCAGAGGATGGTAACCTTCCAAACTCATTATATGAGGTCACCATCACCCTAATACCAAAACTGGACAAAGATGCCACAAAAAAAGAAAACTACAGGCCAATATTACTGATGAACATAGATGCAAAAATCTTCACCAAAATTCTAGCAAACAGAATCCAACAACATATTAAGAAGATCATATGTCATGACCAAGTGGGCTTTTTCCCAGGGATGCAAGGATTATTAAATATCGCAACACAATCAATGTGATACACCACAGTAACAAATTAAATTAGAAAAACTATATGATTATCTTATTAGATGCAGAGAAAGCCTGTGACAAAATTCAACATTCAACATTCATTTATGATAAAAATCCTCCAGAAAGAACATACCTCAACATAATAAAAGTCATATATGATAAACCCACAGCAAACATTATCCTCAATGGTGAAAAATTGAAAGCATTTCCTGTAAGTCAGGAACAAGACAAGGATACCCACTTGCCGGGAAACAGTGTGAGGAATCCCGCCCATGGCAAAGGTCATGAGGAAGGAAGCCTGACAAAATGCAAAGGCGGGGATCAGGCTTCAGGGGTTCCCCCTGGAATTTCCTGAGCATCTAACCCCCAAATTAGAGTCTGCCTGCTTTACTATATTATGCTTTTCACCTACTCTTCTGACATTATCAGGGGGCTGTCCCCCCACCACATCTTTTTAAGGAAAAGTTAATTTAGAGCTTTCAGATAATAAGTCTCCTGGGCATAATAAGAGTGTTTCAATCCAAAAACCCCTCTGATGGCTCTCTAACTTGCCTTACCCGGACTTTTACAACTATGCATGTGATTGTTTACAGCCCCCCAACTGTGAGAGGCACGGGAAGCCTAAAACATAAAGCCTTTCAAAGAGTTAAAAGTTATTAGAGTAGCGCTGGTGTAAGATTTCACTGTTGAGCCAATGCTTGTTGCTAAGTTCCCATATCTCTTATCCACTGTGCACCTGGGAGCACATTCATTAACATAGTTAGAATGTAAGAAAAAACAAGTGCAGCCTTGAAACTGACCACATCAGACTTTTGAGCTAATTGGTTCTTTCTTTGCTGTAACTTACTGCACCTTTGCTTCATGAAAATGTAACTTTGTTTGATACTTTCTGAGGCTGACATAGATTAGAAATATAAAGAAAAAACACTTCAAGGGAAAATAAGTTTTCTGGTTGAGCAGCCTTTATCAAAAGATGGTCTTAAAATGTTTCATAGGCCTCCCAAGGCCAGAAGATAATGTACACAACATCATTTGTGGGAAAGGTATAAAAGTCCTTTTAAAAAATAAAGTTATTGGGCCCTCACTCACCGAAGCACCTTGGTCTCCCCGTGTCTTCTTTATTTTCTGGCTGAATTCCCATATGGGGAGTGGAGGATCACCATGTCCACTTACTTGCCCTGGCTTTTAAGACCCACGCGAAAGGGAGTCCAAGGTGGGGCACCCTCCACTATTCAAACGGGCGCTGGTGGCCTAACGTAGATGGTGCAAACCTCTTGTCTTGAGGTTGCATTAGTTCTCCATGTAAACCAAGTTATTCAGCATCTTTTCTCCACTAATTTTCCTACTACACTATTCTTTCCTAATCTAATCTTATATTTCTAATTAAATAAATCTCTCTTCGCCAACTCCGTCCACCCTTCGAATTCCCTGGATCCACCAGGGCTGGACCCCGGCACCCACTCTCACCACTACTATTCAACATAGTTTTGGAAGTTTTAGCCACAGTGATCAGAGAAGAAGAAGAAATAAATGGAATTCAGATTGGAAAAGAAATAAAACTGACTGTTTGCAGATGACATGATCCTCTACATAGAAAACCCTAAAGACTCCACCAGAAAATTACCAAAGCTAATCAATGAATATAGTAAAGTTGCAGGATATAAAATTAACACTCAAAACTCCATTGCATTCCTATACACTAATAATGAGAATACAGAAAGAGAAATTAAGGAAACAATTCCATTCACCATTGCAATGAAAAGAATAAAATAATTAGGAATAAATCTACTAAGGAAATAAAAAACCTGTGTATAGAAAACTATAAAACACTAATGAAAGAAATCAAAGCTAATACAAATAGATAGAGTAATATTCCATGTCCATGGATTGGAAGAATCAATATAGTGAAAATGACTATACCACCCAAAGCAATCTATAGATTCAATGCAATCCCTATCAAGCTACCAACGGTATTTTTCACAGAACTAGAACAAATAATCTCACAATTTGTATGGAAATACAAAAAAACCTTGAATAGCCAAAGCAATCTTGAGAAATAAGAATGAAGCTGGAGAATCAACCTGCCAGACATCAGGCTGTACTGCAAAGCTACCATCATCAAGACAGTATGGTACTAGCACAGACAGAAATATAGATCAATGGAACAAAATAGAAAGCCCAGAGATAAATCCACACACCTATGGTCACCTTATCTTTGACAAAGGAGGCAAGAATATACAACGGATAAAAGACAGTCTCTTCAACAAGTGGTGCTGGGAAAACTGGTCAACCACTTGTGAAAAATGAAATTAGAACACTTTTAACACCATACACAAAGATAAATGGAAAATGCATTAAAGATCTAAGTGTAAGACCAGATCTAAACTACAAAATTCCTAGAGGTAAGCAGGAAAAACACCCTCTTATGTAAATCATAGCAGGATCCTCTATGAGCCACCTCCCAACGTAATGGAAATAAAAGCAAAAAATAAAAAAAAATGGGACCTAATTAAACTTAAAATTTTTTGCACAATGAAGGAAACTATAAGCAAAGTGAAAAGACAGCCTTCAGAATGGGAGAAAATATTAGCAAATGAAGCAACTGACAAAGAATTAATCTCATGTACACCACAATATTGTAAAGTGATTAGGCTTCAATTAAAATAAATAAATTAATGTTTTTAAAATGGCAGCTAAACCTGAGCTGTTATGACATAAGTAATCATACCTGAGAAACTGAGCTCATTCACTTGTCTCACAAGCATTTCAGATTAGTTAGAACTCCTAGTAATATGGATTCCTGGCAAATGTCTCAATCAGAAACTCCACTATGCCAACAGTGAATATTGATGGTTGTATAGTAGTAATTTCCAAATGCAAATATAAAACACTTGCATATTAAATGAACACTTGTGCAATAATGTTAAATATATTTCCAAAGAAAACTAATTTATTCTAAGAACTTGTTATTGGATATCTATGACTTAGGCAGTAGATCAGGTAACACATACATGAATAAGATATGTATCTGACTTCAAGAAACTTATGGCAAATATATTCAAGAAACCAACAAAGAGATTATGAACCCTAAAGAAAGGAGACTAGCATGTGTAAGCAAATAGAATAAAATGATGTTCTTTGAAGGAAGATCAAATTTCCAAACTGGTAAGAGTATTTTAAATCAACGTACTGAAATCAGCAATGAGAACTGCTATATGAGGTTTCACTTATAGTTATTTCAGAATTAAAGTGACAAAATTCACTGATGAGATGAACTGAAATATCTTGAGTAATGATTATAGAGATACATATTTTCTATATAGGTGCTAATTTTTGAGAGTTAAATAAAAGTTTGTATTGAATGATGATGTGTTATAAAAGATATCTTAATAAGGGAGCAAAAAACCCCTTGTTCCTAAAGCATTCACCAAAATTGAAAACACTGAATCTTTAAATGTCCTTTAGAATTCAATGAAAATGATAACTGACATTTCTGGACTGGATACTCTGGCTTGCTGATGTCTTCAGCTTCAAACCTTTGAAGTGAGCTGGTACCCCAGTGGGAAAAGGTCCTGGAAAGAATCCCCTGAGTTCTGGGACCAGTCCTATCTGACCTGTTTGAGAGTACTGAGTGGAGTACACTTAATAGCTGTGAAACCTAGTCCTCTAATCTGTAGTTTCCATAGCCTGTGCCAAGTGATGGTTTTAAAAGCCATTTAAACCCTGAACTGGACATTTATAAATGTTATATGACCATGAAGGAGAGATTAGAATGATCTCTTGTACTTCAAAACAAACAACCTTATAATTATATTTGTAAAAATATAGTTTAAATACAGGATTATATTGTTTTTTGACCATTTAGAAAATAAATTTCAAAAAATAATTCCCTTCTGTGTTTACAATGTTCAATATTTTAAAGTCTGACATGTCATGAACAGTTGAAAAACAGAATCTGTTGAATTACATAGCTTTCAATTATAGTAAAACTGAAAAGGTTAATGACAGCTGCTGTCTTTCTGATTAAATGTTATCTTTTGTTAACATTTTAAGATTACTCTTCTCTATGAAAAAAATGAATCTGTGGTCAAAATTTCAGAAAATCCCAAAGTTATCTAGTAAGATAGGACATGGATTAACAAAGGGACAACAATTAAACATCTATGAAAAACATATTGACATCTAGACTGATAGCTTACATCAAAAATTTTTAAAAAACAAAATTATGTATGGCACGCTGTCAAAGTAAGTCTTTCATTTTAGTAACAAGTGACATTAAGAAAAGGTCATCTGTATTCATATTCATTCAGTATTTGCCATGGGGATTGTTTTTAAACTTCGTCTAAAACAAGTATACTATTATATTTTTTAAAAAAAATCTTCAGAAATGAAATTCAAGATAAAATTAGCAAGGAACACTAGAAAAAATATTTCCTTTATAATCATTTAAAAATGAACATGGGCTTTAAATAAAGTATTGTCATAAATTTCACATTAACCACCACTATGCCTCATCTTGCAATGCAGCATCAGTACTTACTGCTGCTCAGCAAACTGTTCTTAAAACCATAACCACTAAACTGATCAGCATTAATTAAAATGCCCAGCACCATGACGGATATCCAGGTGCCTAAGAGAGTCAATGCAGAGCCCCAGGATGCTTAATTTATCAAATGGAAAATGGAAGTGAAAAAAACTGGTACATAGGTACTGTAAAAGTCTACCTCTTTTAATCAGTCAGTTCAGTTCAGTCTCTCAGTCATGTCTGAATCTTTCCAACCCCATGGACTGCAGCATGCCAGGCTTCCTGTCCATCACCAACCTCTTTTAATACCTTCTCTTAAAAAATTAAGGATCTGAAATTACTTTTACCTTATAATCCAAGAAAGAATTCACTTGCTCTACTTCAGAATTACTTATCATATCACTTTCTTCATCATCAATAATTTCTATTTTCTGTAACACAAGTAGAGAAGTTTTCATAAATATATATCTTATTATCCCCATTACACTCAATAATGTAGAGAGCATATCATTCAATGTTCAGTATTAACAATGGGGTTATCAAGGGTAAATTCTAACTGACTGGCTCCTCAGCTTTACACCTAATATGTGTCTGAGCCACCTCCTTTAGTAATAGAAAATTATTGTAATATAATTTAAAATAGAAAAAACAGTTTCATAATATCCTTGAAAAAAATAAGCAATCAAACTCTGCTTAAATAGTGCCCTTCAGGAACAGGGAATTTGTTTTCTGTGAAGGTAGTCTAAAAATTTAATTAGCTTGCAGAACTTTCTTCTTTACACTTTCATATTTCTCTTTGCAACTTGTAATGTAAAATATCAACATATGACATGCATTGCAAAGTCAAATATAGTCTTTTTTTTAAAAATATCCACTTATTCACAGCACTCCATTAGTGAGATAATTGAAAGCAGACATTTATAATGTAATAGTGATGAGTATGGTCATTTGTTTCCTTCACTGGATAGTAAATGAGAAGAGAGAGAGCAAGAACAAGAGAAACACTAAACTGCCCTTCAGCTCAGTTGCTCAGTCATGTCCAGCTATTTGCAACCCTGTGGACTGCAGCATACCAGGCTTCCCTGTCCATCACCAACACCTGGAGCTTGCTCAAATTCATGTCCATCAAGTCAGTGATGCCATCCAAACATCTCCTCCTCTGTCATACCCTTCTCATCCTGCCTTCAATCTTTCCCAGCATCAGGGTCTTTTCCAATGAGTCAGTTCTTTTTATTAAGTGGCCAAAATTTTGGATTCCAAAGAATATTCAGGATGGACTGATTTCCTTTAGAACTGACTGGTAAAACCTCCTTGCAGTCTAAGGGACTCTCAAGAGTCTTCTCCAACACCACAGTTCAAAGGCATCAATTCTTTGGCATTCAGCTTTCTTTATAGTCCAACTATCAAATCCATACATGACTACTGGAAAAAACATAGCTTTGACTAGACAGACATTTGTCGGTAAAGCAATACCTCTGATTTTTAATATACTGTCTAATTTGGTCATTGCTTTTCTTCCAAGAAGCAAGTGCTTTTTAATTTCATGGCTACAGTCATCAAGTGCAGTGATTTTGGAGCCCCCCAAAAATAAAATCTCTCACTTTTTTCATTATTTCCCCATCTATTTTCCATGAAGTGACAGGACCAGAAGCCAAGACCTCAGTTTTTTGAGCTTTAAGACAACTTTTTCACTCTCCTCTTTCACTTTCATCAAGAAGTTCTTTAGTTCTTCTTCACTTTCTGCCATAAGAGTGGTGTTATCTGCCTATCTGAGGTTATTTAAATTTCTCCCAGCAATCTTGATTCCACCTTGTGCTTCATCCAGCCCAGCATTTCATATGATGTACCCTGCATATAAGCTAAATAAGCAGGGTGACAATATACAGCCTTGACATACTCCTTTCCCAAATTGGAACCAGTCTGTTGTTACATCTCCCTTTCTAACTTTTGCTTCTTTACCTGCATACAAATTCCTCAGAAGGTAGGTCAGGTTGCCTAGTATTCCCATTTCTTGAAGAATTTCCACAGTTTATTGTGATCCACACAGTCAAAACCTTTGGCATAGTCAATGAAGCAGATATTTTTCTGTAATTCTCTTGCTTTTTTGATGATCCAATGGATGTTGGCAATTTGATCTCTGGTTCCTCTGCCTTTCGAAACCAGCTTGAGTTCTGAAAGTTCATGGTTCACATACTATTGAAGCCAGGCTTGGAGAATTTTGAGTATTACTTTGCTAGCGTGTGAGATGAGTGCAACTGTGTGGTAGTTTGAACAATCTTTGGCATTGTCTTTCTTTAGGACTGGAATGAAAGCTGACATTTTCCAGCCCTGTGACAACTGCTAAGTATTCCAAATTTGATGACATATTGAGTGGAGCACTTTCACAGCATCATCTTTCAGGATTTGAAATAGCTCAACTGGAATTCCATCATCTCCACTAGCTTTGTTCATAATGATGCTTAAGACCCACTTGACTTTGCATTCCAGGATGTCCGGATCTTAGATGAGTGATCACACCATTGTGGTTCTCTGGGTCGTGAACATTTTTTTTTTTTCCTATAGTTCTTCTGTGTATTCTCGCCATCTCTTCTTAATATCTTTACTTCTGTTGAAGAAGAAGTGAAGAAGTGAAGTCGTTCAGTCTTTGTTTGACTCTTTGCGACTCCATGGACTGTAGCCTACCAGGTTCTCCATCCATGAGTATTTCCAGGCAAGAGTACTAGAGTGGGTTGCCATTCAGTTCAGTTCAGTCGCTCAGTCGTGTCCGACTCTGCGACCCCATGAATTGCAGCACGCCAGGCCTCCCTGTCCATCACCAACTCCCGGAGTTCACTCAAACTCATGTCCATTGAGTCAGTGATGCCATCCAGCCATTTCATCCTCTGTCGTGCCCTTCTCCTCCTGCCCCCAATCCCTCCCAGCATCAGAGTCTTTTCAAATGAGTCAACTCTTCACATGAGGTGGCCAATGTACTGGAGTTTCAGCTTTAGCATCATTCCTTCCAAAGAAATCCCAGGGCTGATCTCCTTCAGAATGGATTGGTTTGATCTTCTTGCAGTCCAGGGGACTCTCAGGAGTCTTCTCCAACACCACAGTTCAAAAGCAACAATTCTTCGGCACTCAGCCTTCTTCACAGTCCAACTCTCACATCCATACATGACCACAGGAAAAACCATAGACTTGACTGGACGGACCTTAGTCAGCAAAGCAATGTCTCTGCCTTTGAATATGCTATCTAGGTTGGTCATAACTTTTCTTCAAAGGAGTAAGCGTCTTTTAATTTCATGGCTGCAGTCACCATCTGCAGTGATTTTGGAGCCCCCCAAAATAAAGTCTGACACTGTTTCCACTGTTTCCCCATCTATTTTCCATGAAGTGATGGGACCAGATGCCATGATCTTCATTTTCTGAATGTTGAGCTTTAAGTCAACTTTTTCACTCTCCTCTTGCCATTAGGTTCATGCAATTTTTGTCCTTTATTGTGCTCATCTTTGCATGAAATGTTCCCTTGGGTATGTGAAATTTTCTTGAAAAAATCTCTAGTCTTTCCCATTCTATTGTTGTCCTCTATTTCTTTTCATTGATCACTGAGGAAGGCTTTCTTTTTTTTTTTTTTTAATGAACAAACTTCTATTTTTTTTTACCTTTTTTTTTTTTACTTTATTTTATTTTTCAATGCTGTATTGATTTTGCCATACATCAACATGAATCTGCCACGGGTGTACATGAGTTCCCAGTCCTGAGCCCCCCTCCGTTCTCCCTCCCCATACCATCTCTCTAGGTCATCCCAGTGCACCAGCCCCAAGCATCCTGTATCCTGTATCAAACTTAGACTGGCGATGCATTTCTTACATGATATTATACATGTTTCAGTGACATTCTCCCAAATCATCCCACCCTTTCCCTCTTCACAGAGTCGAAAAGTCTGTTCTATACATCTGTGTCTCTTTTGCTGTCTCGCATACATGGTTATTGTTACCATCTTTCTAAATTCCATATATATGTGTTAGTATGCTGTATGGGTGTTTTTCTTTCTAGCTTACTTCACTCTGTATATGCTCCAGTTTCATCCACTTCATTAGAAAGGACTCAAATGTATTCTTTTAATGGCTGAGGAATACTCCATTGTGTATATGTACCACAGCTTTCTTATCCATTCATCTGCTGATGGACATCTAGGTTGCTTCCATTTCCTGGCTATTATAAACAATGCCATGATGAACATTGGGGTATACATGTCTCTTTCAATTCTGGTTTCCTTGCTGTGTACACCCAGCAGGGGAATTGCTGGGTCATAAGGCAGTTCTACTTCCAGTTTTTCCTAGGAATCTCCACACTGAACTCCATAGTGGCTGGACTAGTTTGCATTCCCACCAACAGTATAAGAGGGTTCCCATTTCTCCACACCCTCTCCAGCATTTATTGCTTGTAGACTTTTGGATAACAGCCATTCTGACTGGCGTGAAATGGTACCTCATTGTGGTCTTGATTTGCATTTCTCTGATAATGAGTGATGTTGACTATCTTTTCATGTGTTTGTTAGCCATCCGTATGTCTTCTTTGGAGAAATGTCTGTTTAGTTCTTTGGCCCATTTTTTGACTGGGTCTTTTATTTTTCTGGAATTGAGCTGTAGGAGCTGCTTATATATTTTTGAGATTAGTTGTTTGTCAGTTGCTTCATTTGCTATTATTTTCTCCCATTCCAAAGGCTGACTTTTCACCTTGCTTATAGTTTCCTTTTTTTGTGCAGAAGCTTTTAATTTTAATTAGATCCCATTTGTTTATTTTTGTTTTTATTTCCAATATTCTGGGAGGTGGGTCATAGAGGATCCTGCTGTGATTTATGTCAGAGAGTGTTTTGCCTATGTTCTCCTCTAGGAGTTTTATCGCTTCTGCTCTTACATTTAGATCTTTAATCCATTTTGAATTTATTTTTGTGTATGCTGTTAGAAAGTGTTCTAGTTTCATTCTTTTAAAAGTGTTTGATTCCTCCAGTTCCATTCTTCTTTCTCAAGATTGCTTTGGCTATTCAAGGTTTTTTGTATTTCCATACAAATTGAGAAATTATTTGTTTTAGCTCTATGAAAAATACTGTTGGTAGATTGATAGGGATTGCATTGAATCTATAGATTGCTTTGGGTAGTATACTTATTTTCACTATATTGATTATTCCAATCCATGAACATGGTATATTTCTCCATCTATTGGTGTCCTCTTTGATTTCTTTCACCAGTGTTTTATAGTTTTCTATATATAGGTCTTTAGTTTCTTTAAGTAGATATATTGCTACATATTTTATTCTTTTCATTGTAATGGTGAATGGAATTGTTTCCTTAATTTCTCTTTCTATTTTCTCATTGTCAGTGAGTAGGAATGCAGGGGATTTCTGTGTGTTGATTTTATATCCTGCAATTTTACTATATTCATTGATTAGCTCTAGTAATTTTCTGGTGGAGTCTTTAGGGTTTTCAATGCAGAGGAACATGTCATCAGCAAACAGTGAGAGTTTTACTTCTTCTTTTCCAATTTGGATCCCTTTTATTTCTTTTTCTGCTCTGATTGCTGTGGCCAAAACTTCCAGAACTATGTTGAATAGTAGCAGTGAAAGTGGGCACCCTTGTCTTGTTCCTGACTTCAGGGGAAATGCTTTCAATTTTTCACCATTGAGGATAATGCTTGCTGTGGGTTTATATATAGCTTTTATTATGTTGAGGTATGTTCTTTCTATTCCTGCTTTCTGGAGAGTTTTTATCATAAATGGATGTTGAATTTTGTCAAAGGCTTTCTCTGCATCTATTGAGATAACCATATGGCTTTTATTTTTAAATTTGTTAAAGTTTTGTATTACATTGATTGATTTGTGGATATTGAAGAATCCTTGCATCCCTGGGATAAAGCCCACTTGGTCATGGTGTATGATCTTTTTAATGTGTTGTTGGATTCTGTTTGCTAGAATTTTGTTAAGGATTTTTGCATCTATGTTCATCAGTGATATTGGCCTGTAGTTTTCTTTTTTTTGTGGCATCTTTGTCAGGTTTTGGTATTAGGGTGATGGTGGCCTCATAGAATAAGTTTCGAAGTTTACCTTCCTCTGCAAATTTCTGGAAGAGTTTGAGGAGGATAGGTGTTAGCTCTTCTCGAAATTTTTGGTAAAATTCAGCTGTGAAGCCGTCTGGACCTGGGCTTTTGTTTGCTGGAAGATTTCTGATTACAGTTTCAATTTCCGTGCTTGTGATGGGTTTGTTAAGATTTTCTATTTCTTCCTGGTTCTGTTTTGGAAAGTTGTATTTTTCTAAGAATTTGTCCATTTCTTCTGTGTTGTCCATTTTGTTAGCATATAATTGGTGATAATAGTCTCTTATGATCCTTTGTATTTCTGTGTTGTCTGTTGTGATCTCTCCATTTTCATTTCTAATTTTATTGATTTTATTTTCTCCCTTTGTTTCTTGATGAGTCTGGCTAATGGTTTGTCAATTTTATTTATCCTTTCAAAGAACCAGCTTTTGGCTTTGTTGATTTTTGCTATGGTCTCTTTTGTATCTTTTGCATTTATTTCTGCCTTAATTTTTAAGATTTATTTCCTTCTACTAAACCTGAAGTTTTCCATTTCTTCCTTTTCTAGTTGCTTTAGGCGTAGCGTTAGGTTATTTATTTGACATTTTTCTTGTTTCTTGAGGTATGCCTGTATTACTATGAACTTCCCCTTTAACATTGCTTATATAGTGTCCCACAGGTTTGGGGTTGTTGTGTTTTCATTTTCATTCGTTTCTATGCATAATTTGATTTCTTTTTTTATTTCATCTGTGATTTGTTGGTTATTTAGCAGCATGTTGTTTAGCCTCCATATGTTGGAATTTTTAGTAGTTTTTCTCTTATAATCGAGTTCTAATCTTACTGCATTATGGTCAAAAAAGATGCTTGGAATGATTTCAGTTTTTTTTTTTTTTTTTTAATTTATCATGGCTAGATTTGTGGCCCAGGATGTGATCTATCCTGAAGAAGTTTCCGTGAGCACTTGAGAAAAAGGTGAAATTCATTGTTTTGGGGTCAAATGTCCTATAGATATCAATTAGGTCTAACTGGTCTATTGTATCTTTTAAAGTTTGTGTTTCTTTGTTAATTTTCTGTTTAGTTGATCTATCCATAGGTGTGAGTGGGGTATTAAAGTCTCACACTATTATTGTGTTATTGTTAATTTCCCCTTTCATACTTGTTAGCATTTGTCTTACATATTGTGGTGCTCCTATATTGGGTCCATATATATTCATAATTGTTTTATCTTCTTCTTAGATTGATCCTTTGATCATTATGTAGTGTCGTTCTTTGCCTCTTTTCACAGCCTGTATTTTAAAGTTTATTTTATCTGATATGAGTATTGCCACTCCTGCTTTCTTTTGGTCTCTATTTGCGTGGAATAACTTTTTCCAGCCCTTCAATTTCAGTCGGTTTGTGTCCATTGTTTTGAGGTGGGTCTCTTGTAAGTAGCATATATAGGGTTCTTGTTTTTGTATCCATTCAGCCAGTCTCTGTCTTTTGGTTGGGCATTCAACCCATTTACATTTAAGGTAATTATTGATAAGTATGATCCCATTGCCATTTACTTTGTTTTGGGTTTGGGTTTATATGCCCTTTTTGTGTTTCCTGTCTAGAGAAGATCCTTTAGCATTTGTTGGAGAGCTGGTTTGGTGGTCCTGAATCCTCTCAGCTTTTGCTTGTCTGTAAAGCTTTTGATTTCTCCCTCATATTTGAATGAGATCCTTGCTGGGTACAGTAATCTGGGCTGTAAGTTATTTTCTTTCATCACTTTAAGTATGTCTTGCCATTCCCCGCTGGCCTGAAGAGTTTCTATTGAAAGACTAGCTGTTACCCTTATGGGAATCCACTTGCGTGTTATTTGTTGTTTTTCCCTTGCTGCTTTTAATATTTGTTCTTTGTGTTTGATCTTTGTTAATTTGATTAATATGTGTCTTGGGGTGTTTCGCCTTGGGTTTATCCTGTTTGGAACTCTCTGGGTTTCTTGGACTTGAGTGATTATTTCCTTCCCCATTTTAGGGAATTTTTCAACTATTGTCTCTTCAAGTATTTTCTCATGGTCTTTCTTTTTGTCTTCTTCTTCTGGGACTCCTATAATTCGAATGTTGGAGCCTTTCATATTGTCCTGGATGTCTCTGAGATTGTCCTCATTTCTTTTAATTCATTTTTCTTTTTTCCTCTCTAATTTATTCATTTCTACCATTCTATCTTCTATTTCACTAATCCTATCTTCTGCCTCCATTATTCTACTATTTGTTGCCTCCAGAGTGTTTCTGATCTCATTTATTGCATTATTCACTATATATTGACTCTTTTTTATTTCTTCTAGGTCCTTGTTAATCCTTTCTTGCATCTTCTCAATCCTTGTCTCCAGGCTATTTATCTGTGATTCCATTTTGATTTCAAGATTTTGGATCATTTTCACTATCATTATTCCGAATTCTTTATCAGGTAGATTCCCTATCTCTTCCTCTTTTGTTTGGTTTGTTGGGCATTTCTCCTGTTCCTTTACCTGCTGGATATTCCTCTGTCTCTTTATCTTGGTTATATTGCTGCATTTGGGGTGGCCTTTCTGTATTTGGCAGTTTGTGGAGTTCTCTTTCTTGTGCAGTTTCCTCACTGTGGTTGGGGTTGTACGGGTGGCTTGGCAAGGTTTCTTTCTTAAGGAAGCTTGTGTCGGTGTTCTGGTGGATGGAGCTGGATTTCTTCTCTTTGGAGTGCAATGAAGTGTCCAGTAATGAGTTATGAGATGTCAGTTCTTTCGGAGTAACTTTGGACAGCCTGTATCTTGAAGCTCAGGGCTGTGTTCCTGAGTTGCTGAAGAATTTGCATGGTATATCTTGCTCTGGAACTTGTTGGCCCTTGAGTGGTGCTTGGTTTCAGTGTAGGTATGGAGGCATTTGATGAGCTCCTAACAATTAATGTTCCCTGGAGTCAGGAGTTCTCTGATGTTCTCAGGATTTGGACTTAAGCCTCCTGCTTCTGGTTTTCAGTTTTATTTTTACAGTAGTCTCAAGACTTCTCCTTCTAAACTGCACTGTTGATAAAACATCTAGGTTAAAGATGAAAAGTTTCTCCAGATTGAGGGACATCCAGAGAGGTTCACAGAGTTACATGGAGAAGAGAAGAGAAGAGGGAGGGGGGAGTTAGAGGTGACCCAAATGAAATGAGGTGGAATCAAAAGAGGAGAGAGCAAGCTAGCCAGTAATCACTTCCTAATGTGTGCTCCACAGTCTGGATCTCTCAGAGATGTTCACAGAGTTATACAGAGAAGAGGAAAGGATGAAGGAGACAGAGGTGGCTAGGAGGATAAAAGTGGGGAATGAAAATGAGAGAGACCGATTCAGCCAGTAATCTGTTCCCTAAGTGTTCTCCACCGTCTGGAACACACAGAGATTCACAGGGTTGGGAAGAGAAGAGAAGGGGGATGGAGGAGACAGAGACAACCTGGTGGAGAAAAAGGAGAGTCTAAAGGAGGAGAGAGCAGTCAAGCCAGTAATCTTGCTCTCAAGTAAAAATGGGCACTGAAAATTAGGTTTTTGAAAGTACAAAATTGATAACAAATACCAAAAAGCAAAGATTAAAAATCTAGAGTAAAGGTTGGATTTTCAAAAATACAATATTAAAGAAAAGGAGAAGAAAGAAAAAAACAAAGTCACAAGAATTACTAAAACTATATATATATATATATATAAAGTTTGCTTTACAAATAGGGTCTTTTTTTTGAAAACTAATACTAGGTTATAAAAAGGAAAATTAAAGGAAAAATAGAGGACTTAAAAATTAAAAAAAATATTAAAAAAAGAAGAAGATAAGAAAAAACCACCCCCCCCAAAAAGAAAGAATGATCATAAAAATAGTAAAGATATATCTAGGACTTTCTCTGGTGTTGTTGTGGGCAGTGTGGGGTCAGTTCATTTTCGGATAGTTCCTTGGTTTGGCTTATATTTCTCAAGATCTATAGGCCCCTTCCTATGTAGTTGGTACTAAAGACAAGGTTTTAATCTATTACACCTGTCACTTCCAAGGCGGTTCCCTCTGTTTTAGCTTCTTCTGTTTGCTGGTCTCTTCAGTGTCTGATTTCCGCCCTAACACAAGGGGGGCAGTGGTAGACACGTTTTTTTAGGCTCACTTGTTCAGTTGTGCTCCGGGAGGGAGGGATGCTGCAAACAAATAACACTGGCGTGTGCTCGCAGTGTCTCAGCCATGCTGGGCCTGCCCCTGCTTGGGCACACACAGCTCAGGCTCTAGGTTGCTCTGCCGGGAACCGTCTGAGGCCGGCCCTGGGCTGCATGCACCTCCCAGGTCTAATCCACTCTGGCTCAGGCTCTCAGTAGTCCTCAGAGGCGCAGACTCGTTTGGGCCTGCATTTTGGGACCTTCCCAGGTCCGAGTAGCTCAGGTGTTCAGCGAGTGCTTTTGCTGCGACTTATAGCCTCTCCCGTCCCTGCTCTCAGTTTTCTGGTTGTACAACTGGCACACCTTCTCAGGCATATGATGACTGTCCAGAACCCCAAGAAGTCTTAGTTAGCAAAGAAGCATGTTGGCAGCTAGTTAATGTCTCTCTGGTGTTGCTATTGCCCACTTCTGGCCCTTCCAGCTCTGGCTGCCTGTCACTGGAGGGGATGGTTCTGCAGCTAGCTAATTCTGTTCCGTCCTTTGTTCTGTGCATGGTCCTGGTGGTGTCTTATGCTAGCGCCTTTCACGTGGTAGCTGTCCCACAGTCTGGTTTGCTAGCCCAAGATAGTTCGCTCTGGTTACACTCAGGGCATTCGGGCCCGATCCTTAATAAATAATGCAGCCTGCACCTCCCTGCCCAGCCTCCACTTGCTAGTGGCAGATGCAGGAGTCTGTGCTGCTTCTCCGCTGGGGGAGTTACCGTTGGGCTCGTAATCTGTGGGTTTAATTATTTATTCATTTTTCCTCCCTGTTATGTTGCCTTCTATGCTTCCAAGGCTCACCACAGACTAGGCAGTGAGAGTGTTTCTTGGTGTTTGGAAACTTCTCTTTTTTTGAGACTCCCTTCCTGGGATGGAGCTCCCTCCCTCCCTCTTTTGTCTCTTTTTCTGTCTTTTATATTTTTTCCTATCTGTTTTCGAAGACAATGAGCTGCTTTTCTGGGTGCCTGATGTTCTTTGCCAGTATTCAGAAGTTGTTTTGTGGAATTTACTCAGCACTGAAATGTTCTTTTGATGAATTTGTGGGGGGGAAAGTGGTCTCCCCGTCCTATTCCTCCACCATCTTAGGACCACCAGGAAGGCTTTCTTATCTCTCCTTGTTATTCTTCAGAACTCTGCATTCACATGGATATATCATTCTTTTCCTCCTTTGCCTTTAGTGTCTCTTCTTTTCTCAGCTATTTGTAAATCTTCCTAGGCAACCATTTTGCCAGTTTTGCACTTCTTTTTCTTGGGGATTATCTTGATCCCTGCCTCTTGTACATTGTCATGAACCTCTGTCCATAGTGGACATTGACCTATGGATGGAGGTTCGTGACATTGTACAGGAGGCAATGATCAAGTCCATCCCCAAGAAAAAAAAAAAAAAAAACAACTGCCCTTATCTTCAGAATTGATGTACAGCATAGTTTGTATAGTATCTTGCACACAGTAGGTACTAATTAAATATTTATCAAAAGAATTAACATAACAGCTTAACATCAATGGAAAGAATGGCTGATAAGCTCCAACCATAGAATCGCTAATCATAGAATTCTTTTTCAAGAAAACCAACACCCAAACCCAAAGACAAAATCTGCTTCAAATTTTTCTTTTGCATATGAATAATGCAGTTAAAAAAAAAAAAACACTTTAAACATTTAAACCCTGACAACCCAAAAGAAAATTTTAAAAGAGAAAAGCTAAGCTAGACTTAGTCACTAGGCAGTCTTTTAAGAACAATCACATTAATAGGAACATGTCACAGGCAAATTTTGAAATCAAATTTCCTAGCCAGAAATTGATACAGTGATTAAAAATCACAAACGAACATGGAATATTTGATATATTGCCTTTGGGGATAAGATACCATAACAGAGTTTGTTACCAGCAGGCTACTGAGTCAGAAAGGAAAGCTACAAAGGAATTGCTTTGTACTACTGCCTGGAGATGAATCTAAGATTTTGTTTTCTATTATAATAACTATAAACTTGGGGCTTACTCATGTTGGCTCTCACCATAACATAACAATGACTTGATATGCTTTTTTGATGTTATTGTTTAGGTTTTTCTATTTGGATAGGTTCTGGGCAAAAAGAGCTAAGTAATCAAGGGAGAAGGCTCGAGGTGCCACTGTATAGATTTGTGCATATAAATAGGTCATGTATGTCTTCGTGATTTGACATCCATGAATAATTGGGGACACTCAAAGTTATAGGCAGAGGAAATCAACCTTTGAAAATTTGAAGTTTTTTCTCTGAAAATCAATCTTTTTAAAAATAAATTAGGTGCTTAAGTGACTGTGAGTCATCCCATGCCTGGACTTCATTCATTGTTTTCAAATGTCTGGCACAAGGGAGATTCAATTCTGAGAAATTCAGACAGAAAATGAGCATGTCTTTAGGGGAACAAAGTTTCCAATTTGTAAATAACTGCATATAATTTGTAATAGTATTCTCAAATTTAGAGCAAAGGAGATTATTAGATAGTGGAATTAAGAATACTGGCACAATTAATAACTGTAGAAAACAATTATTACTAGCTATCTAATGAAAACACAACTTTGCCTCAAAATAAAATCTTATTTTCCTATATGTCCATTCAATTTATGTAGGTCAACCATCAACTTAAATCAGGACTGAAATCAGTAAAATACTATCCTAAACTACACTCTGTGTGTGGAAAACACTGTTATAAATTGTATATAACAAAAAAGAACAAAACTGTATTTTATGTACTCAAGTTTTATTAAAGTGATGTGACAGAATTATAATGCTGGATAAATGATGTTCTTAGTGGAAGCCAGGGTAAATCTTGAAGTTACAGCCATTTTGTAACACAATAATCCATTATATGGACCGATTGTAAGGATTACAATGAAGCAAAAAACACTGATTTGAAAACAAAAACAACAGTTATGTCTGACTTTGGGTTAATACCATCTTGATTTCTGAATTACTTGGTTGAGTCGGAATATAAACAGATACTGCTAAAACAACTGCTTCGAGAGCATCTCTATATACCAATAATGTTTACATTTTTATAAAACCTAGTGTAATCCACACGTAGGCTGTGTCTGCTTTCTACTCAGTTTTTTAATACTACCTTTCCTCTATTACTACAATTTTTAAGATGACTAGCTGAGTCCAATTTAACTAAAAATAAGAAAAGTTTCCATACAGTGGAGACAGGTATGGTCTGAACAGAGAACACAAGAATCAGGAATCCATGGATACAAGTTCCAGAACTAAGAATGATTTATTTCATGGTCTCATGCTAAACTTTTAAAATTCTGTCATCTGTCAAATGAGAAGAAATTGGCTATTTGCTGAATATGTTGAAGCAAAATAACTTGTTATGTTTAAAATGTCACAATATAGAAGGCATTAGGTTTTCATATTTGCAAAGCTCTTACATTAAAAAAGATACAAATGATATCACTTTAAATTTCATTTATTAAACCCTATAAGATACATTATTGCATTGGTAACAGATTTGTTTTGATTTGTGAAGCAAGACTTTTTTCTGACAATGCTGATATTGTCACCAATGGGAAATAAATCCTTGCAATCCATCATGTGATGAGGAAAGAATCCCAAAGTGTACGTACCACATTATCTGCAGATACTGCATGGTGGTTCTCTTCCTTATGAGCCCTTGCCTCATTTGGAACAACTTCATTTGACTCCTCTATAGAAACAAAGAAGGTCATGATTTCATTTTTCATTCCTTAAATCTTTATTGCAAACTCTTTTTTCAAAATAACTTTAATAATTTCTCTATTGTAAAAAAACACAAATGGCAATTCTACTTCTAACAGTGTATTCTAAGAAAATATGTGTGGATGGGTTCAAATTTAAGGATGTCATCACTGTGATGTTTATAATTGAAAAATCTGAAATGTTTATATGGTTAACAATAGAGGCTTGGATAAATCATGTTGGGCTTATCCTTACAGTAAATGCTATAAAAGAACTAAAAAATGAAGTAGAAGAAGAGTTGATAATAAAGAAAATATTCATACCTATTGGAAAGAGAAAAACTGAAGGTGACAAAATCTACTATGTAGGTACACTGTGATCTTAATTTTGTTTAAGAGGAAAAGCATATATTTTCATGGAAAAAAAAAAAAAAGACTGACACTATTTACACCAAGGCATTGCCATTATTATTTCTGAATGGAATTACAGACAACTTTTATTACTCTTCATTTTGTCTAATTTACTTGCTTTGATAATTCTTATTTTCTTCCATTTGTTTATTTATATTTAAATACTTTCTACAATAAACATGTAGTGCTTATTTTAATAAGAAAAAAGTGATAAAAATAATGTTTAAATACATGGTATAAAACTATAAATATAGCATATTTTCAAGTTTGTAAAAAGGAATGTGTATACGAGTGTACACAGACACACATAAATGATCCTGTATATATGCAAAGAGAAAGCACTGACATAAGTATTTTCTCACCCCCATTTCAAGAATGGATATGACTGAGGGGTATGATGTTTTTCTAATTTTTTCATTGTATGTTCCAAAATTTTCTATAATGAACGTGTATTCCTTTTATGATCAAAATTTAGTACCCCCATACTGTAGGGGGACTGGCCAAGATGAGCTAACCTCCTCTCATAGACACACCCAAATTGCAACTATTTACAGAGCAACTACCCTTGAGAACAATATGAAGACAAGTAGAAAAGATCAACTGCTGGAAATATAATGAAGGGATCACAAGAAAAGGGGTCAGATGGGTGAAGACACAGTATAGTGAAGACCTATACCCTTGGGGAAAATGACCCACAAACAGGAGGACAACTATAATTGCAGAGATTCTCTCCCAAGGAGAGAGGGATCTGAGCCCCACATCATGCACTCCAGTCTAGGAGTCTTGCACTGGGAAGATGAGCCCTCAGAATGTTTGACTTTGAAGGGCAGCAGGGCTTACATTCAAGAGAGTCAGAGGGCTGTGGGGAAAAGACTCCATTCATAAAGGGCACACAAAATCTCACCCTCCAAGATCCAGGGCAGAAGCAGTAATTTGAAAGGAGCTTGGGTTCTGATCTTGAAAATCCTCCTGGAGGCAGGAGGCAAATGAAATTTACCTTGGAAACACAGAAGCTAGCAGTAGCCATTTAGGGGAGTTCATTCCACCGTAAGTATACTGGTGCTGGTAAGCACTATTTTGTAATCCTCCCTCTAGCTTATTCTTGCCAGGACTCACCCCACCCCAGTTCTGAGATGCCCCAGGCCAAATAGCTAGCCAAGTGGGGACACAGTCTCACCAACCAGCAGACTGATTGCTTTAGGAGCTCCTAAACTCCTAGTTGCTCCAGGACCCGGCCACATCTACCAGAATGCCCAGGACCTGGCCCAGGTCAGCAGTGCACTTGCACTAACCTAGGACTCCCAGGGCCCTGAAGCCAGAGACTGTGGGACCCAACTCTGTTCACCAGTGAATGGCACTTTTACCACTTTTATTCAACATAGTATTGGAAGTCCTAACCAAAACAATCAGATAACAAAAAGAAATAAAAGATATCCAAATATGAAAGGAACAAGGAAAATCGCTACCATTTAAAGATGTTATGACACTGTACGTAGAAAATACTAAAGTGAAAGTGAAGTCACTCAGTCATGTCTGACTCTTTGCGACCCCATGGACTGTAGCCTACCAGGCTCCTCCATCCATGGGATTTTCCAGGCAAGAGTACTGGAGTGGGCTGTCCTTTCCTTTTCCAGAGGAGCTTCCCAACCCAGGGATTGAATCTGGGTCTCCTGCATTGCAGACAGATGCTTTACCATCTGAGCCACATAAAGACACCATCAAAAAGTACTAGAACTCATCAATGAATTTGGTAAAGTTGCAGGACAGAAAATTAATATGCAGAGATCTGTTGTGTTTCTATACACTAATAGTGGATTAGCAGAAAGAGAACTTATGAAAACAATCTCATTCACAATCACATCAAGAAGCATAAATTACCAGGGGATATATCTAACTAAGGAGGTAAAAGATCTATGCTCTAAAATTATAAGATACTGAAGAAAGAAATTGAAGATGACAAAACAGATGGAAAGAAATTGTGTTCATGGTTGGAAGAATTAGTATTGTTAAAAGAACTATACTCTGCAAGGTAATCTAGAGATTCAACATGTTCCCTAACAAAATACCAATGGCATTTTTTAAAGAACTAGAAATATGTCTAAAATTAGTGTGGAAACACAAACAACCCTGAATAGGTGAAACAATTTTAATAGAACAAAAAAAGAGATATCACGCTCCCCGATTTCATACTATTCTACAAAGCTACAGTATTCAACAGTAAGTTTCTATCACAAACACAGATACATAGATCAACAGAAGCAAATACAGAACCAGAAATGAACCCACACTTACATGAGCAATTAATTTATGACAAGGGAGGCAAGCATATACAGTGGAGAAAGTATAGCTTCTCCAATAAATACTATTGAAAAAACTGGACAGCTACTTTGAAAAGAATCAAAATAAACTATTTTCTCACAGCATATACAAAAACTCAAAACAAATTAAAGATGTACCTGTAATATCTGAAGTCATAAAACTTCTACTAGAAAACATAGGTGATTTGCTCTTTTACATCAGTTTCAGCGATATTTTTTGGATCTATATCCTCAATCATGGGAAACAAAAGTAAAAATAAACTAATGAGACTACATCAAAATAAAAGTTTTCGCACAGTGAAGGAAACTCAATAAAATGAAAAGGTCACCTACTGAAATGGGACAAATTATTTGCAATGGATGTATCTGATAAGGGTTAAGACCCAAAATATACAAAGATCTCATAGAACTCGATATAAAAAATACAAAAACCCAATGAAAAACTAACATTTTTCAGTGAGTAAACATTTTTCCAAAGAAAACATATGGATGACCAACAGGAAAAGACGGTCAATATCACTAATCATCAGGGAAATGCAAATCACAACAACAGTGAGATATCACTTCACATCTGTCAGAATGTCTGTTATCAAAAAAAAAAAAAAACAAACAAACAAGAAATAACAACTGTTGGCCAGGATGTGGAGAAAAGGGCACCCTCCTGCACTGTTGGTGGGAATGTACATTTGGTGCTGGCAGAAACTAAGGATAACAGCATGAAGATTCCTCAAAAATTAAAAAATAAAACTACCATGTAATCTTGTTGCTGTTGTTCAGTTGCTCAGTCATGTCCAACTTCTTTGGACTGCAGCATGCCAGGCCTTCCTGTCCTTCACCATCTCACAAAGCTTGCTCAAACTCATGTCCATTGAGTCAGTGATGCCATCCAACCATCTCATCCTCTATCATTCCCTTCTCTTCCTGCCTTCAAACTTTCCCAGCATCAGGGTCTTTTCTAGTGAGTCAGCTCTTTGCATCAGGTGGCCAAAATTTTGGAACTTCAGCTTCAGTCCTTCCAATAGATATTCAGGGTTAATTTCCTTTAGGAGTGACTGGTTTTATCTCTGTTCAGTCCAAAGGACTCTCAAGAGTCTTCTCCAGCACCACAATTCAAAAGCATCAATTCTTCAGCACCCAGCCTTCTTCAAGGTCCAACTCTCACATCTGTACATGACTACTGGAAAAACCATAACTTTGACTATAGGAACCTTTGTCAACAAAGTGATGTAACATGGCTGTGTGTTATAAATGAAAATTGTTAGGAGAGTAAATCCTAAGAGCTCTCATTGCAAGGAAAATTTGTTTTCTATTTCTTTAGCACTTTTTTCTATTCGAGGTGAGGAGCCTTTACAAAAACTTTCGTGGTAATCATTTGATGATGTATGCAATTCATACCATTATGTTATGTACCTTAAACTTATACTGTGTTGTATGTCAATTATATCTCAACAAAACTGGAAAAGGAAGTTAGCAAACTGTAAATTTGAATGAGTAGTCAATGCCTGACTGTCACATTAAATAACAATAAGACAACAATAAAATTTTTTTTTAAAAAAACTCAATAGTTTAAAAATGAGAAAAGAAAAAAATTTAAAAAAAAAGAAAATCAATTCAGAAAAATCAGTTGTACTAAAAAGCTTCATGCTGAGCTAGAAGAAGTGGCTAATTCACAGCATAGTGTGCCTACAAGATAATCCTTTGTCTTAGATTTCTTCCACCTCTACCCCTTAGAAAAACAGATGAGTAATGTTTCTCTCTTTTATTTCTGAACACCATATCATGAACATTATTTGGATAAATTAGTGGAAGTTCTCAGCTCCTTGGTAATGAACAATTTAATTCACCATAGAAAGCAGAACAAAATAGTTATCAGTTCTAAGATTTTTTGAGTCCATCCCTTCCCATGGAAAGATATATGAGTCCCTGTACGAACATGGAAGATGACTAGGAGGTAATCACTGCTCATTCAGAAACTCACATATGAGTGCATTGAGAACTAAAGATACTCAGGGAAAATTTACCAGAGTTTTAATACAAATTCTACTATAAACTCATTTTTTGTTTCTAGGAAAGAGTGGTTTCTAGGCTTCCAGTTCAAGATGGCAGAGTAGAAGGACATGTGCTCATCTCCCTCCTGCAAGAGTGCAAGAGCACCAAAATTGCAACTAGTTGTTAAACAATCATCTACAGGAGGACACTGGAATCCACTCCCCCCCCAAAAAAAGATACTTCAAGTCCAAAGACAAAGAAAAAGCCACAACAAGACAGTAGGAGGGGCACAGTCACAGTAAAACCAAATCCCATACCCACTGGATGGATGACTCACAAACTGGAAAACAATAATACCAAAGAATGTCTCCCGATGTTGTAAAGATTCTAAGCCTCACGTCAGGCTTCCCAGCCTGGAGATCCAGCAAAGGGACTAGGAATCCCGGGGTAATATGACTTTGAAGTCCATCAGTGTTTGACTGCAGACCTTCCACAGGACTGAGGGAAACAAAGACTCCACACTTGGAGGGCATAAACAGAGTCTTGTGCTCACAAAAACCAGGGGAAAGAAGCAGTGACTCCACAGGAGACTGAACCAGACTTACCTGCTAGTATTGGAGGATCTCCTCTTGAGTGTGGGTAGGCAGTGGCTAGTTACAGGGACAGGGGTACTGGCAGCAATAGTCCTGGAAGGTGCCTCTTGTAAGTTCTCTTGGAGGTTGCCATTAACCCTACCGTAGAGCCCGTAGACCCCAGAGCTGGGTCTTTTCAGGCCAAACAACCAACAGGGAGGTAGAACAACCCCATTCATCAGCAGGTAATTATATTAAAATTTTGTTCCACCAGAGTCTTATTCCACCAGAGCAAGACCCAGTTTTCCCAGTCCCTCCCATGAGGAAGCTTACACCAACCTCTTAGTCTTATCCACCAGAGGGCAGACAGAAGAAGCAAGAAGAACCACAGTGGCTACAATGAAAGTCACGTTACAGAAAGTTAATGAGAATGAGAAAGTATAGAGTTATGTCCCAGTTGAAGGACCAAGGTAAAAATCCCAGAAAAGCAACTAAATTAAGTGGAGATGGGAAAATTTCTATAAAAAGAATTCAAAATAAAGATAGTGAAAATGATCAAGATTCTTGGAAACAGAATGGAGAAGATGTAAGAAATGTTTATCAAAGACCTAGGAGAACTAAAGAAAAAACAAACAGAGATGAACAATACACTAGAAGGAATCAATAGCAGAATCACTCAGAAAGAAGAATGGATAAATGACATGGAGGACAAAAAGGTGGAAATCACTGCTGCAGAACAAAATATAGAAAAAAAGAATGAAAAACCAAATGAAGACAGCCTAAGAGACCTGTGGGACAACTTTTAACACACCAACACTTGCATTACAAGGTGTCCCAGAAGGAGAAGAGAGAGAGAAAGGCCCCAAAATATTTGAAGAGATAATAAAATAGTTGAAAACTTCCTTGACATGGGAGAAGAAATAGTCAACCAAATCCAGGAAGCACAGTTTATCCCAGTCAGAATAAACCCAAGAAGGAACACAACAAGGCACATAGTAATCAAAATGACAAAAATTAAACATAAAATATTAAAAGCACCAAGGGAAAAATGACAGACAACAGAGTTCCTAACAGGAACTCCCATAATGTTATCAGCTGA
Source organism: Capra hircus (assembly GCF_001704415.2). NCBI lineage: Eukaryota > Metazoa > Chordata > Mammalia > Artiodactyla > Bovidae > Capra > Capra hircus. The sequence continues at coordinate 35,165 of NW_017189641.1, read as the reverse complement.
TTTCTCAATAGAAACTCTGCAAGCCAGAAGGGAATGGTGCAATATAAAGTGATGAAAAGGACAAACCTACAACCAATAATACTTTACCCAGCAAGACTCTCATTCAGATTTGATGGAAAAATGAAAAGCTTTCTAGATAAGCACAAGTTAAGGAAATTCAGCACCACAAAGCAAGTTTTAACAAATGCTAAAGGAAATTCTCTAGGCAGGAAACACAAGAGAAAGAAAAGACCTACTCAAAATAAACCCAAACAATTAAGAAAATGGTAATATGATCATGCTGCTGCTAAGTCGCTTCAGTCGTGTCTGACTCTGTGTGATCCCATAGACAGCAGCCCACCAGGCTCCCCCATCCCTGGGATTCTCCAGGCAAGAACATTGGAGTGGGTTGTCATTTCCTTCATATCAATAATTACCTTAAATGTAAAAAGAGTAAGTACACCAATCACAAGACAGATTGGCTGGGCCGATGAAAACGTGTGCATGTATGGACTTCCGCTTACCACATCACTTTACTTAACCCCCCAAATTGTATGTAATTATTTTGTATTGTTAGGTTAATCATATTTCCTTTATGGTTTGCAGTTATAATTATATTTTATTTTTTGTCTGGCTATTGATTGTGAAAACTGATGAACATCCTTTCCTATCGTGATTATGCAAATATTATTTGCTTAATATCTTGTATCATGATTGGTCAACAGAAAATAATGGAATTCTAAGTCACTAAAACTACCACTTAATAGAAAGACCTGAATCACTTTTTAAAATACAGATGCACATCAGAAATACCTTGGAATTTTTTGAGAAATACAAATGCCCAGGTATTTTTCCAAGCTCCAGATGTATTTCTAATGATCAGCCATGTTTAGAAACAACTGGACTATATGATGATCTTTTACTTTTTTCTAGTTTGTTTCACTTTTTCTATTGCATATTCAGTGCTCTCATTTCATGTAGTTTATGTTTCCAACTTCTCTATCTCTCTTTTTGTTGTGTTCTTTCTCAAAACTTTATACCAAAAGCTTTGGTATACATCTGTATATAAATAATATGTATAATATAATATATTAGAATAATTTTGAATTTTTTCATAGCTAAATAATTTATGATATTTTGATTCCACTTGTTTGACTTAGTATGAATAGGATGCTAGATTTCTAATTTATATTCACTCAAAACTTTGATATAATTAATTCCATGCAAAATATATGGCATCTGATATTGTTACTAAAAGTCTAGAAAATTTATCATCTTAGTAATTTTTTTTAAAAAACCTTCTAATCCAAGTCTGAGAATATAAAGAAATACTATATTGTAAAAAAAAAGGAAATTAATATGTGATACAGTATTATTATTAACTAAAGTACAGATTTTGTTCAAATTTCACAAACAAAAAGAGTGGTTCCTAGATAAAGGAAACCTTATTCATTATTTTGACATTCAAAAATCACTGCACTTCAAGTCCTGTGTAATCAGCAACTAAATTGAATAAAGGAAGGGAAAATAGTCATCAGATTTAGCTGCAGAGCTGGTATTAGTATTTGTGACCTCAGAATAGGAATTATATTGCTCATCAACTGATTATTACTGGTATCATTCCTTAGAGATTTGCCTTACATTTCTGTACTCACTTGCTCATAACTTGGTACACGGTTCTGCTTTACTAGCAAAACATTCACTCATTATTTGATTCTTTTGTAAGATACATATAAAATTGTTTTTAGGATTTATAAAATAAAAAAGGTATGGTATTATATAGCTGAATAAGGCACATTTTCTTTTGCTAACTGATAGTTTACATATTCAGAGAAGGCAATGGCAATCCACTCCGGTACTCTTGCCTGGAAAATCCCATGGACGGAGGACCCTGGTAGGCTGCGGTCCATGGGGTCGCTAAGAGTCGGACAAGACTGAGTGACTTCACTTTCATTTTTTGCTTTCCTGCATTGGAGAAGGAAATGGTAACTCACTCCAGTACTCTTGCCAGGAGAATCCCAGGGTTGGCAGAGCCTGGTAGGCTGCCGTCTATGGGACTGCACAGAGTTGCACATGACTGAAGTGACTTAGCAGTAGCAGCAGCTTACATATTAGTAAAAGTTTGAAAGCTAAACACTGTCAACTTGTCTGGTTATTATTCAAAAATGCAGCTCTCTAAATTGGAAAATAAGTAGATTTACTAATAAGTGAAAACTGTAGAGGGCACTCTATGTGGTAGCCACATGCTCACACTAAGTAATTGTATGTAGAATTATCTTTCATGTGCACACCCACATATGAAATACATACAGCTGAAAGAGGCCATTTATAAAAGTTAACATTATAGATGTTAAGTGTTCCTATACTTTAGACAGCTTGCCTCTCAGGAGAGTATAAACTTTTTAGACTTCCTCAACCATAAAATATATTTGGTAGATATAAAACTTGAAATTAAGAAACTGAGTCATCTATTACTTTTGCTAAAGTTTGTAGTTGGGTGGGTGGGGAGGGGTGAGGGTCTTCCAAGGTGGCACAATGGTAAAAAATCCGCCCACCAATGCAGGAGATGATGTAAGAGATGCAGATTCAATCCCTGTGTTGGGAAGATCCCCTGGAGTAGGAAATGGCAACCTGCTCCTGTATTCTTGCCTGGAAAATTCCATGGACAGAGGATCCTTGTTAGCTACAGTCCATGATGTTGCAGAGTCTGACATGATTGAACAACTGAGCACAAACATAGGGGTAGGTGAATCCTGTTAATTTTTTCTTTATCAATCCCAACCACACCTCCTTTCACTTTATCTCCATACATGGAAAGACGAAGGAAATGGAAGAGGCAAAGGTGAGAAGTAGAAGGTGGAAATTAGAGGTAAGTCAGAAGCTCTGTATCAGGAAAGTATCTAATTTCTCAGAAGCAAAAGATGGATTTGAAACTCCTAAAAGATCACCAGCACTGTTTCATGACTTTGGGTAACCTTGCTTTTTGCTCTGTTCTAAAAAACCCTTATTTCTGCTTGTAGTTTTTTTTCCTAGAATATTTTAAAGTGATTTTGATTGTTTTTTGAAATAAAAAATGTGAGCCCTGATTTAAAGACATTTTTTTTTCTTCTAAGACAGAAGACTCTAAGTCTATTGAATCAACAGCTGTGTTATAAAGGACTCTGAGTTTCAAGTTTTTAGTTTTTTTGAAATATTATAGTATGTCAAGTTACTGCGCTTATCCTGTCTATATCTCTAAGACATAATTAATGAAGACTCAAAGCAAGCATGTATTTGACTACATTTTCATAACTGGAAACAAATATGGTTAGCATATTCTAAAGTTATTATATTAGTCTAGGCTGGATAATACAATTTACTTAATTGTCACAAGAGAAGCACACAGTTAAATCAAACACATTAGTATTCTCCATCAGCAAAATGAAGACAATAATAAGAAATAACCAGTAGGAACTCTTACAAAAAAAGACCCTTCTCAGTATTTGAAAATTCTTTCATATTTTTATTTTGCAATTTCTGATGAGAATGAAAAAATTATCATGAAGCAGTGAAAAATAAGCCACCGAGTGGAATTCTAGGCAATTTCACTTTCCATCAAGTGTTTTTTGATTTATGCATTAAATTCTCTCTCCATCTTCTCATTATGTTATGTCAGTCATCAATCGTGGGCGACCCCATGGACTGCAGCCCACCAGGGTCCCCTGTCCCTGGGATTCTCCAGGCAAGAACACTGGAGTGGTTGCCATTTCCATCTCCAATGCATGAAAGTGAAAAGTGAAAGTGAAGTCGCTCAGTCTTGTCCGACTTCTAGTGACCCCATGGACTGCAGCCCACCAGGCTCCTCCGTCCATGGGAGTTTCCAGACAAGAGTACTGGAGCGGGGTGCCATTGCCTTCTCCTATTTTCAGTCTTACTTTCTATGCCAACTGCCTTGAGAACATGCTATTAAATGACAAAGGATGCCCATGTAGTAGCAGTGGTCTATTAGCAATCTTAAAATTAACTCACTTTTCTTTCCAATTAACTAATTATTTTTTAAAATCCTCTTTTAGAGGGGTAAGTTGGAGTTGGGGAATGAAACCCCCCTTAGGGGCTTTTGTAGTTTCCTTTTATCAGAATATTTCCACATAGCATTCCCACCCACACAGAGAAACACACAAATCTCAACTGCTCCTCTATCCCTCAAATAGCTGCCAGACATTATTCTCTAAGGATCTATTTAGAATCACTGAAAACATTCAAGTATTCTCAGGTACATGCAATTTGTAAAGACTAAAAGAAGATAAAAATGGCTTCATGAACCAACTGAATTAGAATTAAGGGGTTTATTTATTTATCTCCTTTATTTTCCTTGCATCACAGTTTAGCTATACATTAAATTCTGTGTTAATATCTTCATCAATATAAAATGTTGAGAGAGAGAGAGAGAGAGACAGAATGAACCTGAAAATTCACAAAACTTTCCAAACACTTGATATTAAAATACATGATCCTCTCAACATTAACAGCTCTTATATCTCTTTCATTACTCAACCTACTGAATCTACTTGCCTGCTCTCACTATGTAACTGCTTTTTCTATGAACCCTTGAACACCAAATTCAATGGCTTCTCATTCTTCTTTTTTAATTTTAATTTTTCCATTTTATTGAGGTATAATGTGTACACAGAAGCTGCATATAATTAATGTATACAATTTGATGAGTTTGAATATGTATATATTTTTGTTATTATCACTAAAATCCAGGTAATAAACATATATATCACCTCCAAAAATTTCTTTGTGTCCCTTTTTTTGTGTTACAGTTAACAGGATTTACCCTCTTAAATTTTAAAGTATAGCATCACTTATTGTATAATTATAATACTAACTAAAGGCACTGAATTGTTCAGCAGTTCTCTGGAAATTACTCTTCTTGTGTAACTGTAACTTTATATTCATTGAACAAAAACTCCCCATATCTCTCTCCCTCCATTTCTTCTTACCATAGTTCTACTGTTCAATTATATACCTTTGACTATTTTAGATGTCTTATCTGTTAGGAGCACTGTGTGACCTGCTTCGGGTGGCTGGACTCAACAGCCTGGACAATAGTGCCAAGAAGCCAGAGGTGAGGAAAGAGGGCGTGGGGAAATTGACAAGATGGTGCTAGTCAGGCTCTCGTGCCTGAGCTCTCATGCCATCTCACTCCATGTTCTATAAACAATGACTATGCATGGTTATGTAACAGCTGAAATCACTTATAGCACTGCACATGCATGTCACGAGGTACCTGCTTGGCCACAGGCTACTTTTGATCTGTAAGTATATATAAGCTTCACCTGAAAAGCTCTGGCTACTGCTGCATTGAGGCTACATTGGGGCAGCATCATGGTTACATTATGTAAGGTTATGTCATGACTATGTTATGGCTATGTTATGGTTATGTTATGGCTGCTGCATCAGCCAGGAGAGAGGCTGTATTATGGCCACCATGCCAGCCAGGGGAGAATAAAAATGCCTGCAGTTCCCATAGCTCCTCACGTCTTCTTCCAATCTCTTAGCTCAAGCCCTGCCTACTCTAAATCCAGCAAAAAGTATGGGCCAGCAAGACAACTAGTATTACAAACAGGATCAGCAAGACAATTGGCATAGTTGGCAGGATACCCAGCAGGTAGAAGAGCCTGAGTCTCCACTGGAAGGAGGAAGTCAGTGGCCACCATATAATATGTGGTACCAAGTGGCCACGATTCTCTCATGTGGGCTCCAGTGCAGCAGAAAGTGAAGCATGAACAGCCTAGGGCCCAGGGGGGACATCCTCAAGGGGCCCCCCAGTGTAACTGAGTTCACAACATATTGACCATATATTCAGGTGGAGTTGGTTGACAGGTACTCAACTTCAGCAAAAAGCAAGGGGAACCCTTGGCAGCATGATCTTGCCACTTTGGGACACAAGGGTGGACGGTATCATACATGTTGGGTATGAAATAGAATGGATGGCATCTATAACCACTCACCCTTCATTGAGACAAAGGTTGCAGAACCCTAGGTGACTCATGCAAGGGGCACCAAACCAAAGGCACACCCTTATGGAATGGATTAACACTACCATTTGCACCATGTGGTCAAACGTAGCAGAGCTCCTGGATACTGTGAGTAGATGGCATACCTATGCCAAGTTGACCAAAGTGATGAGAGACCTGGGCATGAAACAGTCGATATTTAACTCAAATACCCAAAGCCCAGATGATGAGCATCTTACTGGCGGCTTGAGATGCCATTTTGAAACAATACCTTGTCCACCACTTTTGGATCCTTGACTGCTATTCTTGCAACCTATGTGGGGTTCCCCATCTATGAGGTGAACTCAATGTGCCTAGATTGGGAGAAATAGAGTGACAATGACAGGCAAATGGAATTATAGGTGTGAAGACCTTGAAGGGGGCCAGAGTTGGTAAAGGCCCCATCTGGGTGATGAGAATGCAAATGTGGGCTGTTTTGCTGCCAGTGGGAGTTGACAGATATAAAATGGATAGATAGCCTAATGCTCTGCTCCTAGAGATATGGAGGTAACTGAGATGGGAGCAGCAGTTTATTAAGTTTGGGAAGCACCCACAGCAAAAGATCCTGGTGGTTCAGTGAAAAGATTACATGGCACCCAAGGATGTTCCTTTAGATGATGATCTTTTCTGTTTTGAATAGGGCTCAGATCAAGGTGCCCTCCTGAAGAGCCCAAGTAGGAACCAGAGGCACCATGTAGAACTTGCAATTCACTGGTCACTAGCTAATGTACAGAGGGTAATGGCCCTGGTTGGCACTGGTGCTGAATGAAACCTTGTTTATTGAAAGCCAGAAGCTGTGTCCTTACCTTTGGAAATCAGATGGCTCCCTATGTGGAGTTATATGGTAAAGGCTGTGTCCTATGATGTGCTACTAACCTCTGATTCTCTTGCAGATGTAGAACAATTTAAAAGCATTTGGAATCATATGGGTGGGCTGTGAAGGCTGCAAAGATCCCCTCCTTGAAGGAGTGGGCGTGAAGCTTATGGGAAGTTTTTCAAGTCCTTAATGAGAAACCTCGAAGTGTTGATGTTGCCCCTGTGGAGGCTCTTCTGCATTGTACTGTTGCATGTATACAAATGCAAGTGACAACAGACATTCTGTCAAAGGTTGGATACAGAATCCAAGGTAGTATCCTGTTGCCAGCTCTAACCAAGATTTCACAAAGATAGATGGTGGACTGGATTTGGCCATGGAAGATAAAGGCACACCACATGCAATGGGTAGCCGAGATTGCAAGCAGGTTGTACCCTGGGTTACAAGCACCTGTTTCTCTCGTGTGTGAGTTACCTGGCTGGGACTGCAGGGAGCCACCTCAGTGCTGAAGGTGCATTTGTATGCTCCCTGTGGCATACTATTGAGAGGGTAACAGGCAGGAAGGCCAGGGGTCTCCAAACGGAGGAAATAGGCTGCAAGTGTCAGACATCTTTTATCTCTCTCTTAAAGGGCAGGAGGAAAGAAACTAGCCTTATATTTTTTTTTTCCCCTTCTCTATACAAATTTAAAAGGAGGTTCCTCTTAAAATTCTGTGTTGCCATAATGACACCTGTTTAGGTGTCATAATTCAACCTAAACTTAACTTTTCTCAAACCTTGAGCTAACCAATGTATTTTTCTTAAGGAAATGTTTGTCTTAAGCTATGTTAATGTGCTATGTATTTACCCTAGATTCTGTCTTCAAGTTGATTCTGCCTAAAGGCTCAGAACCAACTTGACAAACTGGTATGCTATACTCATGTATTGTTCTCCTAATCTATGTTAATGAACCTATATATTTGTATGGAAATCTGCCGTTCTTCAAGGTTCATGTCAATCAATTTATGGCCTGGGATGACTCACCTGGTGCCAAGGTTATCTCAGTGCATCTTGTAGGTGAGGGGCCTGGTGCCATTCTCTGAGTTTTGAGACATTTCCTTTCTTTAATTAGCAAACTGCTAGTAACTATATAACATCCAGCTAAAGACTAGCAGTTAACTCCAAAATTCTCGCACAGTTGGGAAAGTTCTATAAAGCAATTTGCTTTGAAGAGTGGCCTGGGTGGGGGGTGGGGTGGTGGCAAGCTGAATTCCATCATTAGCCTACTAGTAACATTATGTGGAATTGTCTTAAAAAAAACAACAAATGAGTCCATTTTTAAACACCCGCCTCCTTAAATATATATATATATATATATATATATATATATATATATATATATATATATATATATACAGGGCATTGTAGTATGGTAGTTGAGAGAAAGAATTGTGGTGATCAGCATCAACAAAATGCCATTGGTAAACTCATAGGGGATTTAAACCTGACTTAAGCTGATCACCTTTGGAGAAGGAAATGGCAACCTACTCCAGTATTCTTGCCTGGAGAGTCCCATGGACAGAGGAAACTTGTGGGCTACAGTCCATGGGGTCGCAAGAGTCAGACATGACTGAGTGATTTTGACTTGACTGAAAGACTAGCAGGGAGGTGCTCTTTCTGCCCACTTCTGATGTTTATGTTAGAAGTTTCCTCTATCTCTTTTATACTTTAATAAAACTTTATTACACAAAATCTCTGAGCGATCAAGCCTTGTCTCTGGCCCCAGTTTGAATTATTCTATTCCAGAGGCCAAAAATCCAGATGTCTTTCATGGTTCAGCAACAACTTTTCACTATGAGTTCTCCTGTTATGCTTCATATAGAACCACTGGATGTGAGCAATCAGGTAAACAATGTGCGATGTACAAAGCCAGGTAAACCTCAGGTACCAGGAACTGTGGCAAGACACAAAGCTTGCATGTGTTCTATTAGATGGAAAGGAATTGCCTATGCTGGTGCATTTGACCTCTTTGTCTTTCCATCCACAAGTGTGTCATGACCAATATGATTGTAGATTGGGCACTCACCTGCAAGACAGTACAAAATATGTCAGCATGTTGGATCTGCAGTGAGCTCCCTGTTGGAGCTCCACAGGACTCCCCTTAAGCATTCAGCCTATGACTATGGCTAATTGGACCTGGAAACGCAGCACTTTCCAGTGAGAGCAGAAGATGGCTGAGTGGAATGAGACAAAGCATGTGATCATACAAGATGTGGAGAAATGATGGAGCATGCCTTGCCCCCAAGGAGAACATATATTATGGGATGGGTTTTCCAGGTTGCTGGCTGTGAGTGCTGAATTATGGGATATTGAACCCCTTTGTATGGAAAAAAGGGATGGTACTGAGCTGTCAGGATGGATGCTCCCATCTCTTTGTGCTAATGTTAGCATTGACCAGGGCTATAGAGAGGCTAATAGTGTAACCCCTGTCCCTCATAGTATCTTATGGGTATGTGGGTCATACAGGTGGCCATACTTACATGGGAGTTGGACCTGACAGTGCCCTTGAGGCCGGCCCCACCTTCTGGCCTTGATATATGTATCTCTCCCACACTGACCTGCCAACTGGGACACAGTCCATGCATGGTACCAAGTAAAAAAGACCTTCTGGTGATACTGTTTTTGGACCCTGTTTTTGCTCCAAGGAGTAGCTAAGCTTATTGAGGCACAAGTTATTGTCCTTGCTTTGCATAGTGCCCATGCTTTGAATTATACACACACCAAGCCTTGACCCCAAAATCGCACTTAAAATCAAATCCCATACCCACCAGAGACACTAGGAGAGCTCAAACAAAACCTTGTGTACACCAGGACCCAGAGACCCTGCAGAGATTAAACCAGACCTGCCTTTGAGTGTTTGAGTGTCTCTTGCAGAGGTCCAGGTCAACAGTGGCCTGCTGCAGGGGCAGGGGCTCTGGGTACAGCAGACCTGGGTCACACAGCCTGTGACATAAGCCCTCTTGGAGGAAGTCCCCATTAACCCCACAACAGAGCCACCGAGCAGACAACCCACAAACTGCAGAACAATTATACCAAAGAAACTCTTGCACTGTTAAGAAAGTTCTAGGAATAGCAACAGATTTCCCAATCTGGGGATCTGGCAATGGAACTGAGAACCCCCAGGCAATCTGACTTTGGAGGAAAGTGAGATTCTATTATAGAACTTACACAGAACTGCAGAAACAGACTCCTGCAGGGCACAAGCAAAACATTGTATGCACCAGGACCCAGGAGAAAGGAACAGTGACCCCACAAGAGACTGACCCAGACTTATCTGTGAGTGTCCAGGAGTCTCCATCAGAGTTGTGGATCTGTGGTGGCCAGCTGCAGGGACGGGGACACTGAGTGCAACGATGCATGCATGGGACCATTTGAAGCAGGTTGCCATTATCTTCATTACCTCCACCATAGTTTGGTCTTAGGTCAAACAACAAGGAGGGAATACAGCCCAGCCCATCAACATAAAATTAGCCTACAGATTTACTAAGCATGACCCCACCCATCAGAACAAGATCCAGTTTCCCCCAGTCAATCTCTCCCATCAGAAAGCTTCCATAAGCCTCTTATTTTTATCTATCAGAGGGCAGGCAGAATGAAAATCACAATCACAGAAAACTAATCAAACTAATCACATGGACCACAGCCTTGTCTAACTCAATGAAGCTATGAGCCATCCTGTGTAAGGCCACCCAAGATCTACAGGAATGGTGGAGAGTTCTGACAAAACATGGTCCACTGGAGGAGGGAATGGCCAGCCACTTCAGTATTCTTGCCTTGAGAACCCCATGAACAGTATGAAAAGGCAAAAATATAGGACACTGAAAGATGAACTCTCCAGGTCGGTAGGTCCCCAATATGCTACTGGAGAATAGTGGAGAAATTACCCTGGAAAGAATGAAGAGACGGAGTAAAGCAAAAACAGTGCCCAGTTGTGGATATGAATAGTGATGGAAGTAAAGTTTGATGCTGTTAAGGACAATTTTGCATAGGAACCTGGAATGTTAGGTCAATGAATTAAGGAAAATTGGAAGTGGTCAAACTGGAGATGGCAAGAGTGAACATTGACATTTCAGGAATCAGTGAACTAAAATGGACTGGAATGGGTGAATTTAATTCAGATGACTATAACATCTACTACTGTGGGCAAGAATCCCTTAGAAGAAATGGAGTAGTCCTCATAGTCAACAAAAGAGTCTGAAATGCAGTACTTGGGTGCAGTCTCAAAAATGACAGAATGATCTCCGTTCATTTCCAAGGCAAACCATTCAATATTACGGTAATGCAAGTCTATGCCCCAATCAATAATGCGGAAGAAGAGGAAGTTGAGTGGTTTTATGAAGACCTACAAGATCTTCTAGAACTAATACCCAAAGAAAGATGGACTGGAATGCAAAAGTAGAGAGTCAAGAGACACCTGGAGTAACAGGCAAATTTGGCCTTGGAGTACAGTATGCACAGGGCAAAGGCTAGCAGAGTTTTGCCAAGAGAACACACAAATCAAAGCAAACACCCTCTTCCAACAGACATCACCAGATGGTCAATACCAACATAAAATTGATTATACTCTTTGCAGCCAAAGATTGAGAAGCTCTATACAGTCAGAAAAACAAGACTAGGAGCTGACTATGACTCAGATCATGAACTTCTTAGTGCCAAATTCAGGCTTAAAATAAAGAAAGTAAGGAAATCCACTAGATCATTCAGGCATGACCTAAATCAAATCCCTTATGATTATACAGTGGAAGTGAGAAATAGATTCAAGGGATTAGATTTGAGAGACAGAGTGCCTGAAGTATTGTGGATGGAGGTTCAGGAAGTTGTACGGAAGTCAGGGATCAAGACCATTCCAAGGAAAAGAAATGCAAAAAGGCAAAATGGCTGTCTGAGGAGGCCTTACAAATAGCTGAGAAAAGAAGAGAAGCAAAAGGCAAAGGAAAAAAGGATTCACCCATTTGAAAGCAGAGTTCCAAAGAATAGTAAGGAGAGATAAGAAAGCCTTCCTCAGTGATTAATGCAAAGAAACAGAGGAAACCAATGGAATGGGAAAGACTAGAGATCTCTTCAAGAAAATTAGAGATACCAAGGGAACTTTTCTTGCAAAGGTGAGCAAAATTAAGGACAGAAATTGTATGAACCTAACTGAAGCAGAAGATATTAAGAAAAGGTGGCAAAAATACACAAAAGAAGTATATAAAAAAGATCTTCATGATGCAGATAACTACAATGGTGTGAGCATTCACTTAGAGCCAGACATCCTGGAATGTGAAGTCAAGTGGGCCTTAGGAAGCATGACTATGAACAAAGCTAGTGGAGGTGATGGAATTCCAGTTCAGCTATTTCAAATCCTGAAAGATGATGCTTAGAAAGTGCTGCACTCCTTATGCCAACAAATTTGGAAAACTCAGCAGTGGCCACAGGACTGGAAAAGGTCAGTTTTCATTCCAATACCAAAGGCAATGCCAAAGAATGCTCTAACTACAGCACAATTGCACTCATCTCACACACTAGTAAAGTAATGCTTAAAATTCTCCAAGCCAGGCTTCAGCAGTATGTGAACCGTGAACTTCCAGATGTTCAAGCTAGTATTAGAAAAGGCAGAAGAACCAGAGATCAAATTGCCAACATCCGTTGGATCATCATAAAAACCAGAGAGTTCCAGAAAAACATCTACTTCTGCTTTATTGACTATGCCAAAGCCTTTGACTGTGTGGATCACAATAAACCATGGAAAATTCTAAAAGAGGATGGGAATACCAGACCACCTGACCTGCCTCTTGAAAAACCTATATGCAGGTCAGGAAGCAACAGTTAGAGGGACATGAGTTTGAGCAAACTCCAGGAGTTGGATGGACAGGAGATGGACAGGGAAGCCTGGTGTGCTGCAGTCCATGAGGTGGGAAAGAGTCAGACACGACTGAGTTACTGAACTGTACTGAAGCCTTAACCCTATTAGATGAAGAAATGCAGCCCATAGGGAAAACAGTTTTGCAGAATCAAATAGTCCTTGATTTGTTGACTCTAGCACAAAGTGCCATGTGTGTATTACTGATTACAGACTGTTTTGTGTATATACTTGATAATCATAAAATGTTACAGCATTACAGCATATGACACAAGAAATTTATGAAGTGCAATACCTTATGGAGACACACTACAGGGGTACTGAGCCAGCCTGTGCAATACATGGCATTGGGTTTTACTCTATATTGTGTGTTTAGGTTTCAGCCTAGCAGTTTGTTTTTGTAGCCTGTTCTGTTGTTGTCGGATGTGGGTTCAAGTGGTGGCATTGTGTGCTAGGAGGGTGTCATGGAAGGCAAACCTTGCATAATCTGTGGGACAAGGGATCCTGAAGGGGTGGAATGTGGGGAAATTAACAAGATTGTTCCAGTTGGGCCCTCTTGTATCACACTCTCATGCCCTCTCTTCCCATGTTCTGTAAACAATGACTTTGCACAGCTATGTATCAGCTGAGATCACTTATAGGACTGCACATGCATGTCACGAGGTACTCGCTTGGCCACTGGCTACTTTTGTTCTATAAGTATATATAAGCTTCACCTGAAAAGCCCTGGTTGCTGCTACACTGGGGCTATATTGGAATGACATCACAGTTACATTATGTAAGGTTATGTTATGGCTGCTGCATCAGCCAGGAGAGAGGCTATATTATACCTGCCATGCCATCCAGGAGAGAATAAACTTGTCTTTAGTTCCTACAGCTCCTTGCGTTTTCTTCCAGTCTCTTAGCTCAAGCCTTGCCTACCCTGGGTCCAGCAAACAGTGTGTACAGCATGAACAGCAAGGCAGTTGCTGTCATAAACAGGATGAGCAAGAGAGAGTCAGAGCTCAGCCTGGCAGTGGGCCATGCAGGTGACAGAATGGCCCTGGGGCAGCCAGCTGCAGCATTGAAGCTGGGAGCCCTCCACTCATGGGCATCCTCTCACCTCAGCTCCAGCCTTCCCTTGGCTCCCTTCCAATGACTCCAGCAGGGCCTTTACCTTGGCTGGTGGGCAGCACATTCACTGACACCCAGCGGTAGGTGAAGGATTATATGCTCAATGAGGACCAGCAGTGGGACAACAGGGACCCTAGGCATGTGTCCTCTGGCCACCTGGGGCATCTGAAGGCCACGTGCCTGCTTGTCACGGCTGGGAACTAGGTAAACAGGTGGGAAAAAGTTGGTAAACACCATTAGAAGCTTTCAAATATGCATCAGTGGTGCATAAGCTTCACAGAGTTTGGAATGGCACTCAAGGTTCAGAGACCAAGTTGTTTGATGATAAGCTTACCCTCGACTTACTCTCTAGGCATTGCCACTTCCCTGATGGCATATCATGAATTTCCCTTACAGAAAAATTTCACATCAGTAGTTCCAAACTGGAGAACAATAATAACAAATAAGTTCACATATTGTTGTAAACATTCTTGGCCCCACATCAGATTTCCCAACCTTGGGATCTCACAAAGGGACTTGGAATCCCAAGGGAATCTGACTTTGAAGGACAGCGGGATTTTATTACAGAACTTCCACAGGACTGAAGGAAAGAGACACAAGACAGATGGGTCATGGTGGAGAGTTCTAACAAAATGTGGCCCACTGGAAAAGGGAATGGCAAAGCACTTCAGTATTTTTGCCTCAAGTACCCTATGAAGAGTATGAAAGGCAAAAAGAGGTGACACTGGAAGATGAGCCCACTGGGTCTGTAAGTATCCAATATGCAACTGGGGAAGAGTGGAGAAACAATTCCAGAAAGAATGAAGAAGGTGGGCCAAAGCAGAAACGTGGCTCAGCTTTGGATGTGTCTGGTAGTGAAAATAAATTCTGATGCTGTTAAGAACAATATTACATAAGAACCTGGAATATTAGGTCCATGAATCAAGGTAGATTGGACATGGGCAAGCAGGAGTTGGCAAGACTGAACATCAACATTTTAGGAATCAGTGAACTAAAATGGCTGGGTTTGAGTGAATGTAATTCAGATGAGCATTACATCTAATACTGTGGGCAAGAATCCCTTAGAAGAAATGGAGTAGCCCTCGTAGTCAACAAAAGAGTCTGAAATGCAGTACTTGGGTGCAGTCTCAAAAACGACAGAATGATCTCTGTTCATTTCCAACACAAACCATAAAATATCTCAGTAATCCAAGGTTATGTCTTAACCACTAATGTCAAAGAAGCTGAGTTGTCAAAGAAGCTGAGTTGACTCTATGAAGACCTAAAGATCTTCTAGAACTAGCACCAAAGAAATGTGTCCTTTTTAATCATAGGGTACTGGAAGGCAAAAGTAGGAAGTCAAGAGATACCTGGAATAACAGGAAAGTTTGGTTTTGGAGTACAAAATGAAGCAGGGCAAAGGCTAATAGACTTTTGCCAAGAGAAAGCACTGGTCATAGCAAACACACTCTTCTAACAACACAACAGACAATTCTGCAGATGGACATCATCAGATGGTCAATAAGAAAATCAGATTGATTACATTCTTTGCAGCTGAAGATGGGGAAGCTCTATACAATTAGTAGAAAACAAGACTGTTAGCTGACTGTTGTTTAGATCATGAGCTCCTTATTTAAAAAATCAGGCTGAAAATGAAGAAAATAGGGAAAACCACTAAACCCTTCAGGTATGACTTACATAAAATCCCTATGATTATACAGTGGAAGTGACAGATAGATTCAAGGGATTAAATCTGAAAGAGTGCCTGAAGAACTATGGATGGAGGTTCATAACATTGTACAGGAAGCATTGACCAAAATCACTCCTAGAAAAAGAAATGCAAAAAGGCAAAGTGGTTGTCTGAGGAGGCCTTACAAAACGTGAGAAAAGAAGAGAAGTGAAAGGCAAAGGAGAAGGGAAAGATATACCCAACTGAGTGCAGAGTTCCAGAGAATAGCAGGAAGAGATGAAAAAGCCTTCTTAATTGAACAATGCAAAGGAATGGAGGAAAATATTAGAATGGGAAAGACTAGTGATCTCTTCAAGAAAATCAGAGATACCAAGGGAATATTTCATGCAAAGATAGTCATGATAAAGGACAGAAATGGCAAGAACCTAAGAGAAGCAGAAAAGATTAGGAAGAGGTGACAAGAATACACAGAATAGCTATACAAAAAATGTCTTAATGACACAGATAACCATGAGGGTATAACCACACCTAGAGTCAAACATCCTGGAGTGTGAAGTTAAGTAGGCCTTAAGAAGCAGCACTATGAACTAAACTAATGGCAGTGATGGTATTGCAGCTGAGCTATTTCAAACCCTAAAAGATGATCCTGTGAAAGTGCTGCACTCAACATGCCAAATTTGGAAAATACAGCAGTGGCCATAGGACTGGAAAAGGTCAGTTTTCATTCCAATCCCAAACAAAGGCAATGAAAAAGAATGTTCAAATTACCTTCATATTGCACTCATTACATATGCTAGCAGGATTATGACAAAAATCCTTCAAGTTAGATTTCAGTAGTACGTGAACTGAGAACATCCAGATGTTCAAGCTAAATTTTGAAAAGGCAGAGGAACCAAAAATCAAATTGCCAACATCCGTTGGATAATAGAAAATGCAAGAGAATTCCAGAAAAAACATAAACTTCTGCTTCATTGACTACATGAAAGCCTTCGACTGTGTGTGGATCACAACAAACTGTGGAAAATTCTTAGAGATGTGAATACTAGACCACTTTATCTGCCTCCTGAGAAGCCTGTTTGCAGGAAAAGAAGCAACAGTTAGAAGCAGACATGGAAGAAGAGACTGGTTCAAAATTCAGAAAGGAATACGTCATGGTTGTATATTGTCAACCTGTTTTTTTTTTAACTTATATGCAGAGTACATCATGTGAAATGCTGGATTGGATGACTCACAGGGTACAGTCAAGATTTCTGCGAGAAATATCAGATATGCAGATGATATCACCCTAATGGCAAAACTCAAAGAGGAACTAAGGAGCCTCTTGATAAGGGTGAAAAAGGAGAGTGAAAAAGCTGGCTTGAAACTCAAATTAAAAAATCTAAGATCATGGCATCTGATCCCATCTTTTCATGGCAAATAGATGGGTAGAAAATGGAAAGAGTGACATATTTTAATTTCTTGAAGTCTAAAATCACTGCAGACCATGACTGCATCCATGAAATTAAAAGACGCTTGCTCCTTGGAGGAGTGGTGGGGGGGGGGGGAACTATGACAAACTTAGATAGCATATTTAAAAGCAGAGATATCACTTTGCTCAGAAAGGTGAAAGTGAAAGTCACCCAGTCGTGTCCAACTCTTTGCAACCCCGTGGTCTATACAGTCCATGGAATTCTCCAGGATAGAATAGTGGAGTGGGTAGCCTTTCCCTTCTCCAGGGGATTTTCCCAAACCAGGGATCAAACCCAGGTCTCCACATTGAAGTGGATTCTTTACCAGCTGAGCCACAAGGGAAACCCAAGAATACTGGAGTGTGTAGACTATCTCTTCTCCAGTGGCTCTTCCTTACACAGGAATTGAAGTAGGGTCTCTGGCATTGCAGGCAGCTTCTTTAACAACTGACTTATGAAGGAAGTCTGTACAAACGTCTGTACAGTCAAAGCTATACCAAGAAAGGTCCGTACAGTTAAAGCTATAGTTTTTTCAGTAGTCATGTGAGTTGTGAGTTGGGCCATAAAGAAGGCTGAGCAGCAAAGAATTGATGTTTTTGAATTGTGGTGCTGGAGAAGACTCGTGAGAGTCACTTGAACTGAAAAGGAGATCAAACCAGTCAATTCTAGAGGAAACCAACCTTGAATATTAATTGGAAGCACTGATGCTCAAGCTGAAGCTCCAATAGGTTGGCCACATGGTGTGAAGAGCTCAATCATTGGAAAAAATACCTTGCTACTTGGAAAGATTGAGGACATGAGGAGAAAGGAAAGACAGAGGATAAGATGGTTGGATGGCATCACTGACTCAATGTATATGAGTTTGTGCAAGCTCTGGGGACAGTGAAGGACAGGGAAGCCTGGCATGCTACAGTCCATGGGGTTACAAGAAGTCAGACATGACTTAGAGACTGAACAACAATATGAGAGGAATTTTTTACTCACTTCTATGAGACGGTTGAGATAAACACACCTTTCTGAAATCTTTTTCTTTCCTTGGTTTTAACAATAAGATACTATCCTGATTCTCCTATATCTGAATGTTCTTTCAATGGTTCTCGTTTCTCCTTCAGAAACCTGGGTATTTTTCAACACACTGTCCTTGTCCATCTTCTTCCTTGTTTTCTATTTTATCACCTATTTCTATGGCTAGACATTTTTTTGTTCTCTATGTGAGTGACTCCAATATTTCTTCACATATTTTACCCCTTCTTCTGATCTCCAGGACCATATTATCCAGGAGGCTGCTGGACAGCTCAGCATGGATGTCCTGCCATCATCTAAAACTCAGCACATGAAAAACCGCATTCATCTTTCCACATTATCCATTTAGTGTAGTATCAACACAAATCTTAAAGGAGTTTGGGAAGGGAAATTGGGTAAAGAATGAAATAATTTCACCTAGAAGAAAGTGTGCTACAAGAGCTAAGAATGACAGCCTGGTGGATCTTCAGATATTTTATAAAATCATAACAATAAACTATTAGATCAATGTAACATAACAGGAAAACCAGAATTTAATTACCTCTGTATGTATATATACATGAGTGTGTATCTATTATCTTTTTAAAAAATAATTTTTTAAATAAAGGGTAATTGCTTTACAGAATTTTGTTGTTTTTTGTCAAACCTCAACACGAATCAGCCATAGGTATATATATATCCTCTTCCTTTTGAATCTCCCTTCCATCTTCCTCCCATCCCATTCCTCTAGGTTGATACAAAGCCCCTGTTTGAGTTTTCTCAGCCATACAGCAAATTTCCATTGGCTATATATTTTGCTTACAGTAATGTTATTCTTTCCAAACATCTCACCCTCTTCTCTCCTCTCCCCATGTCCATAAGTATATTCTCTATGCCTATTTCCCCAAGGTTGCTCTGTAAATAAACTGTTCACTACCATTTTTCTAGATTCTGTATAAATGCATTAGAATATGATATTTATCTTTCTCTTTCTGACTTACTTCACTCTGTATAATAGGTTCTAGGTTCATTCACCTCATTAGAACTGACTCAAATGCATTCCTTTTTATGGCCGAGTAATATTCCATTGTGTATATGTACTACACTTCTTTATTCATTCATCTGTCGATGGATATCTAGGTTGCTTCCATATTCTAGCTATTGTAAATAGTGCTGCAATGAACAATGGGATACATGTGTCTTTTTCAACTTTGGTTTCCTCAGGGTATATGCCAAGGAGTTGGATTGCAGGGTCATGTGATGGTTTTATTCCTAGATTTTTAAGGAATCTCCATACCGTCTTCCATAGTGGCTGTATCAATTTACATACTCACCAACTGTGCAAGAGTGTTCACTTCCCTCCACACAATCTCTAGCATCTATTGCTTGTATAGTTTTTGATGATGGCCATTCTGATGAGAGTGAGTTGATATCTCACTGTAGTTTTGACTTGCTATTCTCTAATAATAAGTGATGCTGGCCATCTTTTCATGTGTTTGTTAGCCACCTGTATGTCTTCTTTGGAGAAATGTCTGTTTACCTCTTTTTCCCACTTTTTGATGGGGTTGTTTGTTTTTATGGCATTGAGTTGTATGAGCTGCTTTTATATTTTGGAAATTAATCGTTTGTCCGTTGTTTCATTTGCTATTATTTTCTTCCATTCTGAGGGTTATATTTTCACCTTGCTTGTAGTTTCCTTTGCTGTGCAAAAGCTTTTAAGTTTAATCAGGTCACACTTGTTTACTTCAGTTTTTATTTCCATTACTCTAGGAGGTGGGTCATAGAGGACCTTGCTTTGATTTATGTCATCAAGTGCTCTGCCTATGTTTTCCTCTAAGAGTTTTATAGTTTCTAGCCTTACATTTAGGTCTTTAATCCACTTTGAGCTTTTCTTTGTGTATGGTGTTAGGAAGTGCTCTAATTTCATTCTTTTACGTGTAGCTGTCCAGTTTTCCCTGCACCATTTATTGAAGATGCTGTCTTTTCCCCATTGTACTTTTTTGCCTTCTTTGTAAAAAATAAGGTACTCATAGGTGCATGGGTTTATTTCTGGGCTTTCTATCTTGTTCCATTGGCCTATATTTCTGTTTCCATGCCAGTACTATACTGTCTTGATGACTATAGCTTTGTAGTATAACCAGAAGTCAGGAAGGTTGATTTCTCCAGCTTCTTCTTTCTCATCACTATTTGGCTATTTGGGGTCTTCTGTGTTTCCATATGAACTGTGAAATTTTTTGGTCTACTTCTGTGAAAAATGTCATTGGCAATTTAATAGCTCAGGTCAATCCCTCAGTTCAGTTCAGTTCAGTCACTCAGTTGTGTCTAACTCTTTCCGACCCCATGAATTGCAGCACGCCAGGCCCCCTTGTTCATCACCAACTCTCAGAGTTCACTCAAACTCACGTCCTTCAAGTTAGTGATGCCATCCAACCATGTCATCTTCTCGTCCCCTTCTCCTCCTGCCCCCAATCCCTCCCAGCATCAGAGTCTTTTCCAATGAGTCAACTCTTCGCATGAGGTGGCCAAACTACTGGAGTTTCAGCGTTAGCATCATTCCTTCCAAAGAACACCCAGGGCTGATCTCTTTCAGAATGGACTGGTTGGATCTCCTCGCAGTCCAAGGGACTCTCAAGAGTCATCTCCAACACTACAGTTCAAAAGCATCAATTCTTCAGTGCTCAGCTTTCTTCACAGTCCAACTCTCACATCTATACATGACCACAGGAAAAACCATACTCTTGACTGGACGGACCTTTGTTGGCAAAATATGTCTCTGCTTTTGAATATGCTATCTAGGTTGGTCATAACCTTCCTTCCAAGGAGTAAGTGTCTTTTAATTTCATGGCTGCAATCACCATCTGCAGTGATTTTGGAGCCCAGAAAAATAAAGTCAGCCACTGTTTCCACTGTCTCCCCATCTATTTCCCATGAAGTGATGGGACCAAATGCCATGATTTTCGTTTTCTGAATGTTGAGCTTTATGCCAACTTTTTCACTCTCCTCTTTCACTTTCATCAAGAGGCGTTTTAGTTCTTCTTCACTTTCTGCCATAAGCGTGGTGTCATCTGCATATCTGAAGTTATTAATATTTCTCCCAGCAATCTTGATTCCAGCTTGTGCTTCTTTCAGCCCAGTGTTCCTCATGATGTACTCTGCATATAAGTTAAATAAGTAGGTGACAAGATACAACCGCCATACTTTGTAATTTGATAAGGATTGCATTAAATTTGTAGACTGCATTTGGTAGTATAGTCATTTTCACAATCTTGATTCTTCCTACCCAGGAACATGGAATATCTCTCCATCTCTTTATATCATCTTTGATTTCTTTCATTAGTGTCTTGTCATTTTCTGTGTACAGTTCTTTTGTCTCTTTAGGTAAGTTTATTCCTATATATTTAATTCTTTTTGTTGCAATGGTGAATGATACTGATTGCTTAATTGCTTTTTTTTTAAAAAATTTATTTATTTTAATTGGAGGCTAATTACTTTACAATATTGTATTGGTTTTGCCATATATCAACATGAATTAGCCACGGGTGTACACATGTTCCCCATCCTGAGTCCTCCTCCCACCTCCCTCCCCATACCATCCCTCTGGGTCATCCCAGTGCACCATGCACCAGCCCCAAGCATCCTGTATCCTGCATCGAACCTGGACTGGTGATTCATTTCTTATATGATATTATACATGTTTCAATATCATTCTCCCAAATCATCCCAACCTCTCCCTCTCCCACAAAGTCCAAAAGAGTGTTAATTGCTCTTTTTGACTTTTCACTGTTAGTAGATAGAAATGCAAGTGATTTTTATGTGTATTGCTTTTGTATCCTGCAACTTTGCTAAGTTCACTGCTCAGCTCTAGTAATTTTCTGATACTGTCTTTAGGGTTTTCTACATACAGTGTCATGTCATCTGCAAACAGGGAAAGATTTACTTCTTTTTCAATCTGGATTCTTTTATTTTTATTTTTTTTTTTCTTCTCGGATTGCTGTAGCCAGAACTTCTAGAAGTATGTTGAATAATAGTGGTGATAGTGTACACTCTTGTCTTGTTCCTGATCTTATGGGGGATACTTTCAGTTTTTCACCACTGAGAATAATATTTGCTGTGGGCTTATCATATATGGCCTTTACTGTGTTGAGGTAGGTTCCTTCTATGAATATTTTTTAAGAGTTTTAATCATAAATGAATGTTGAATTTTGTCAAAGACTTTTTCTGCATCTATTGAGATTATCTGATGGTTTTTATCTGTCAATTTATTAATATGGTTCATCATATTAACTGATTCCTGTATATTGAAGAATCCTTGCATCCCTGGAATAAACCCAACTTGATTATGGTGTATGAGCTTTTTGATGTGTTGCTGAATTCTGTTTGCTAAAATTTTCTTGAGGATTTTTTTCATCTATGGTCATCAGTGATATTGGCCTGTAGTTTACGTTTTTCATGTTGTCTTTGTCTGGTTTTGGTATCAGAATGATGGTGGCCTCATAGAATGAGATTGAAAGTGTTCCTTCCTCTGCAACTTTTTGAAAGAGTTTTAGACGGGTAGGCACTAGCTCTTCTCTAAATGTTTGATAGAATTCTCCTGGGAAGCTATCTCATCCTGGGCTTTTGTTTTTTGGGAGATTTTTGATCACAGCTTCAATTTCAGTGCTTGTAATTGTGTTGTTCATAATTTCTCTTTCTTCCTGGCTCAGTCATGGAAGATTGAACTTTCTAAGAATCTGTCCATTCCTTCCAGGTTATCCATTTTATTACCATGCAGTTGTTCATAATAGTCTCTTATAACCCTTTGTATTTCTGCATTGTCTGCTATAACCTCTCCTTTTTCATTTCTGATTTCATTGATTTGATTCTCCTTTTTTTTTCTTGATGAGTCTGGTTAAGAGTTTGTCAATTTTGTTTCTCTTCTCAAAGAGCCAGCCTTTAGTTTTATTAATCTTTACTACTGTTTCTTTCATTTCATTTTCATTAATTTCTGCTTGGATCTTTATGATTTCTTTCCTTCTAATAATTTTGGAGATTTTTTTTGTTCTTCTCCCAGTGGTTTTAGGTGTAAAGTTATGTTGTCTATTCGATGTTTTTCTCATTACTTGAGGTAGGATTGTACTGCTATAAACTTCCCCATTAGAACTGCTTTTCCTGTATATCATAGGTTTTGAATTGTCATGTTTTCATTGTAATTTGTTTCTAGAACATTTTTGATTTCCCTTTTAATTTCTTCAGTTACCTGTTGGTTATTTAGAAAGGTATTGTTTAATATCCATGTGTTTGTGTTTCTTACTGTTTATTTCTTGTAAATGACATCTAGTCTCATAGCCTTGTGGTCAGAGAAGATGCCTGATATGATTTCAATTTTCTTAAATTTACTGAGGTTTGATTTGTGACCGAAGATGTGGTCTATCCTGGAGATTGTTCCATGTGCACTTGAGAAGAAGGTGTGTTCTTCTTCTTTTGGATGGAATGTCCTGAAGATATCAATGAGATCCATCTCATCTAATGTACAATTTAAGACTTGTGTTTCCTTATTCATTTTCTGTTTTAATGATCTGTCCATTGGTTTGAATGAGTGTTAAAGTCTCCTAATATTATTGTGTTACTGTCAATTTTTCCTTTTATTTCTGTTAGTGTTTGTCTTATGTATTGAGATGATCCTATGTTGGGTGCATAGATATTTACAAATGTTATGTCTTCCTCTTGGATTGATCCCTGGATCATTATGTAGTGTCCTTCCTCATCTCTTGCAATGTTCTTTATTTTAAATTCTATTTTGTCTAATATGATAATTGCTACTCCAGCTTTCTTTTGCTTCCCATTTGTATGGAATATATTTTTTCATCCTCTCACTTTCATCTATATGTGTCTTTAGGTCTCAAGTGGGTTTCCTTGTAGACAGCATATATATGTGTCTTGTTTTTGTATACATTCAGCCAGTCCATGTCTTTTGGCTGGAGCATTTAAACCATTTACATTTAAAGTAATTATTGATATATATGTTCCTATTGCCACTTTCTTAATTGTTTGGGGTTGATTTTTTAGATCGTTTTTCTTCTCTTCTGTTTCTTGACTATATAAGTCCCTTTAACATTTGTTGTAAAGCTGGTTTGCTGGTACTGAATTCTCTTACCTTTTTCTTGTCAGAAAAGCTTTTTTTATTTCTCCATCAATATTGAATGAGACACTTGCTGGTACAATAATCTTGGTTGGATATTTTCCCCTTTCAGTATTTTAAATATATCCTGCCATTCCCTTCTGGCCTGTGGAGTTGAAAGGTCAGCTCTTAAATGTACAGGATTTTCCTTTCATGTTACTTGTTGCTTTTCCCTTACTGCTCTTAATATCCTTTATTTGTGTTTAGTCTTTGTTAGTTTGATTAATATGTGCCTTGGCGTGTTTCTCCTTGGGTTTATCCTGTATGGGAATCTTTGTGCCTCTTTGACTTGATTGGTTATTTCCATGTTGGAGAAATGTTCTTTTTTAAAATATAAATTTATTTGTTTTAATTGGAGGTTAATTACTTTACAATATTGTATTGGTTTTGCCATACATCAACATAAATCTGCCACAGGTATACACGTGTTTCCCATCCTGAACCCCCCCTCCTCCCTCCTCATTACCATCCCTCTGGGTCGTCTCAGTGCACCAGCCCCAAGCATCCAGTATCATGCATTGAACCTGGACTGGCAATGTTTTCATATATGATATTGTACATGTTTCAAATGCCATTCTCCCAAATCATACCATCCTCTCTCTCTCTCACAGAGTCCAAAAGACTGTTCTATATACATCTGTGTCTCTTTTGCTGTCTCTCACACAGGGTTATCTTACCATCTTTCTGAATTCCATATATATGCATTAGTATACTGTATTGGTGTTTTTTCTTTCTGGCTTACTTCACTCTGTATATCGGCTCCAGTTTCATCCACCTCATTAGAACTGATTCAAATGTTTTCTTTTTAATGGCTGAGTAATATTCCATTGTGTATATGTACCACAGCTTTTCTTATCCATTCATCTGCTGATGGACATCTAGGTTGCTTCCATGTTCTGACTATTATAAACAGTGCTGCAATGAACATTGGGGTACACATGTCTCTTTCACTTCTGGTTTTTCCTCGGTGTGTTTACCCAGCAGTGGGATTGCTGGGTCATAAGGCAGTTCTATTTCCAGTTTTTTAAGGAATCTCCACACTGTTCTCCATAGTGGCTGTACTAGTTTGCATTCCCACCAACAGTGTAAGAGGGTTCCCTTTTTCTCCACACCCTCTCCAGCATTTATTGCTTGTAGACTTTTGGATCACAGCCATTCTGACTGGCGTGAAATGGTACCTCATTGTGGTTTTGATTTGCATTTCTCTGATAATGAGTGATGTTGAGCATCTTTTCATGTGTTTGTTAGCCATCTGCAGGTCTTCTTTGGAGAAATGTCTATTTAGTTCCTTGGCCCATTTTTTGATTGGGTCATTTATTTTTCTGGAATTGAGCTGCAGGTGTTGCTTGTATACTTTTGAGATTAGTTGTTTGTCAGTTGCTTCATTTGCTATTATTTTCTCCCATTCTGAAGGCTGTCTTTTCACCTTGCTTATAGTTTCCTTTGTTGTGCAGAAGCTTTTCATTTTAATTAGGTCCCATTTTGTTTTTTTTGCTTTTATTTCCAATATTCTGGGAGGTGGGTCATAGAGGATTCTGCTGTGATGTATGTCAGAGAGTGTTTTGCCTATGTTGTCCTCTAGGAGTTTTATAGTTTCTGGTCTTACATTTAGATCTTTAATCCATTTTGAGTTTATTTTTGTGTATGGTGTTAGAAAGGGTTCTAGTTTCATTCTTTTACCAGTTTTCCCAGCACCACTTGTTAAAGAGATTGTCTTTAATCCATTGTATATTTTTGCCTCCTTTGTCCATACAGCTTCACAGCTGAATTCTACCAAAAATTTAGAGAAGAGCTAACACCTATACTACTCAAACTCTTCCAGAAAATTGCAGAGGAAGGTAAACTTCCAAACTCATTCTATGAGACCACCATCACCTTAATACCAAAACCTGACAAAGATACCACAAATAAAGAAAACTACAGGCCTATATCACTGATGAACATAGATGCAAAAATCCTTATCAAAATTCTAGCAATCAGAATCCAACAACACATTAAAAAGATCATACACCATAACCAAGTAGGCTTTATCCCAGGGATGCAAGGATTCTTCAATATCTGCAAATCAATCAATGTAATACACCACATTAACAAATTGAAAAATAAAAGCCATATGACTATCTCAATAGATGCAGAGAAAGCCTTTGACAAAATTCAACATCCATTTATGATAAAAACTCTCCAGAAAGCAGGAATAGAAGGAACATACCTCAACATAATAAAAGCTATATATGACAAACCCACAGCAAAACATTATCCTCAATGGTGAAAAATTGAAAGCATGTCCCTTAAAGTTAGGAACAAGACAAGGGTGCCCACTTTCACCATTATTATTCACCATAGTTTTGGAAGTTTTGTCCACAGCAATCAGAGCAGAAAAAGAAATAAAAGGAATCCAAATTGGAAAAGAAAAATAAAACTCTTACTGTTTGCAGATGACATGATCCTCTACATAGAATACCCTAAAGACTCCACCAGAAATTACTAGAGCTAATCAATGAATATAGTAAAGTTGCAGGATATACAATCAACACACAGAAATCCTTTGCATTCCTATACAGTAATGATGAGAAAATAGAGAAATTAAGGAAACAATTCCATTCACCATTGCAACGAAAAGAATAAACTACTTTGGAATATATTACCTAAAGAAACTAAAGACTATATATAGAAAACTATAAAACACTGCTGAAAGAAATCAAAGAGGACACTAATAGATGGAGAAATATACCATGTTCATAGATTGGAAGAATCAATATAGTGAAAATGAGTATACTACCCAAAGCAATTTATAGATTCAGTGCAATACCTATCAAGCTACCAACATATTTTTCACAGAGCTAGAACAAATAATTTCACAATTTGTATGGAAATACAAAAAACCTCGAATAGCCAAAGCAATCTTGAGAAAGAAGAATGGAACTGGAGGAATCAACCTGCCTGACTTCAGGCTCTACTACAAAGCCACAGTCATCAAGACAGTATGGTACTGGCACAAAGACAGAAATATAGATCAATGGAGCAAAATAGAAAGCCCAGAGATAAATCTACACACTTGTGGACATCTTCCATTTACTTTGTAATGATCATTTCATCTTTTAAAACCTTATTTATTTTTTATTTAAAATAGTTCTTTTGTTCCTTTGTTCCCCTTTTACATTGCCATTATTCTGCTGATGTACTTTATTGATCCACAGAAAGAATATAAAACCATTTTGTTACTGTCCCCATGGCTTCAGGGTTTTCCTTCTCCCAGTCTTTCCAGCTCAGTGTCATGTGATGATATTTCTTTTTGTTTTGTTTTAACTGGAGGCTAATTACTTTACAATATTGTGGTGGTTTTGCCATACACTCACATGAATCAGCCATGGTTGTACATGTGTTCCCCATCCTGATCTGGCTCCCCACTCCCTCCCATCCCATATCTCAGGGTCATCCAGTGCACCAGCCCTGAGCACCATGCCTCATGCAACATGGTGATATTTCTAGTAAATATGCTGGTCATATCATTTTCATACTCAAATAAGACTGTCTCCAAACTCTTTCGTTTGACTACCAAGGTGCTCTACAATAATTGACCTGACCATCCATCCAGGCAACCAATTAGGCACCTAAGGGAGGTGCTATATGGCTGATTCATGTGAAAAATACAATACTGTAAAGTAATTAGCCTCCAATTAAAATTAATTAATTTTAAAAATAAAAGAATAAAGTGATAAATTGGGTATAGTATCTGTAAACTGGGTGGTAGGAAATGAATGATACAAACCAAATGCCATGAAAGAGCTCAAAAGAGAGTAGAACCATCCTTTGGAGTGGCCTCTGAGACCATACAGGTGCTATGGTTTGGGGATTTGGAGGCAAATAGGAAGGTCATGAGCCAGGACTGGATGTGAGTTCACAGAATGGGTCCTCACCTATATTGACTGTGGTTCAGGGCTCTTGCTAGGGAGATATTAGGAACAAGGTTACCCTGTGAGCTTCCTTAGCTAATCCAAAAACTCTATGAAGCTGAGCATCATGCAAAGATCATGTTGAGTACCACCCTGTGTCTGGCACCACTTTTTATATAGTAGTTAACTGTGAAATGTGTCCACGAGTGAAGAATTCAAATGACAGAAGATAGATACTTGTCTTGCTGGTTATAAAATGGTGATTCTCAACAGGGGATGGTTTTTGTCTCCCAAAGGACATTTTGCAGTTTCTGGAATTATCTGTGGTTGTCATGACTCTGGAGATGGGGTGATACTGACATCTATGAGTAGAGCCAGGGCTGCTGCCAACATCCTATGATGTACAGGACAGCCCCCACCACAAAGAATGGCCTCAAATGTTCATAGTGCCAAGGAGATTGAAAACCTTGGTTATAAAGCATTACTACCTTTGTCTCTTTCATCTGGCAGTAAAAAAAAAAATGGGGCAGGAGGGGAACACAATTCTAATAGGTAGAGTCAAGTAATGACTTTGCCAACATGTTTACTCTAAGGAATTTGATCAGTAACATCATATTCCACTGGCTTTGGCAAATAGTTCCATTATACTAATGAAAAACCTGGTGGTGTTCTTCCACTGGTGAAGGTCTAAAACGACATTCTAAGTTCCAAAAAGAGAACTTAACAGAAACCAAATGTAATCAACAAAGCACAATGCCCTGGGGGAAACTTGCCCTGAGCAGAAACTTAGATCTTCAGGTTCTAATGGTGACTAATTGAATGCATGAGAGGCTGTGTGTGTATGAGTCTTGAATCCCCTAGTGCTTAAAATGCTGTATCTTCTAGAGTTGCCTTGAAAATGAAACTAGACTTTTTTGAAGCTGGAAGTAATGCAACGGGCTAACTTTATGAAATTGAAAAGTGAACAAAAATGTTAATGTATACTTTTAAGCTACCATGAAAGGCAATATATGGACTGTTAACTGTACCATGTTTCAGTGAAAGGGTGTATTCTCCATGAGGAAAACTTACCTTTGTCCTCACAAAGGGGACATTCCCATGATGATGACAGTGTTCTTAAATATTCTGGCAATTGATGGAATACATTTCAGTGGAATATACCTCCTTTCAGGACTCTTCTGCATTTTCCAAGTTATATCAACTTTGCCCCCAGAAAAGAAACCCTCATACCTTGGCTCAGATCACCCAACCAAGGGCAAACAAAAAAATAAGAAACAAACCCAAACCCCCAGAACACTTTAAAAGGTTTGTTTTGGATACCAAAATCAAGAGTTACAGAGTGGATAGGAATCTTCAAAACCTACACATTTTTCAGACACAGATTTAGAAGTCTACCTTTGTTCCTGCCACATAAAAGAAAAGCAAACCTTTGTTTAATGGTTAACAATTCTTGGCAGCTACTACCTTTTAAACTCCTCCAGGGCCAAGATGACTATCTACAGAGGTGAATTACAGATCACTTAGACAGGAGATTATGCCATGTTGACCCGCTCTGAACAGCCTCTGCAGTACATTGTGCAGCTACATTTACTTGAGCCTTGTTATCTGAACCAAATGGTAATAGAACTAGCAAATACATTTGTGCAAACGTTGAAAAGAGCTCAGGAGATGTAGGGAGCCATATAACACAGCATGACAGTTTGCAGTGAAGAAAAGTCTCATTCCCACCAGGAATTTAAACTGAGATATTAATTTAAAAAATCAGAACATAACACACAAAGTTGCTTATCTTCAAATCTCCATATTAATATCTGGATTTTTTATGACTCAACTGTGAACTAAAGTGGAACTAATTCAAAATAAAGTCTTGTCTGTTTACTAACTGAAGTGAAAGTTGAAACTGACATGACTTAAAATGTTCTTATTCGGGTTTTATTCCAAAACAAAACCAAATTTCATTTGCCTGAAGCCCCTGATGCAAAATATACACATCTCTTGGTAGGATTTTTAATTAATTTTCCAGTTATTTTTGAGGACCTACTGTGACTAAGCTTGTATGGAACAATGCCAGGTGAGAGAAGCAAGTCTTCCTATCTGGTGGCCAAATAAAGAACCCTTTCCTATGTCCCCATCGCTGTATTT
Organism: Capra hircus; assembly: GCF_001704415.2. Taxonomy (NCBI): domain Eukaryota; kingdom Metazoa; phylum Chordata; class Mammalia; order Artiodactyla; family Bovidae; genus Capra; species Capra hircus. The sequence goes on along the minus strand of NW_017189641.1, from coordinate 5,027 downwards.
GTCCTTTGTACCCTACTCTGGACTGGTAATGCCAACCCATGTATTCGCTGCCAACAGAATCAACTGGCTGCACTGTTTAATAGTAACAGTCATCTTTTGAAGTATTTTAATCTGTGAGATAAATGATCCACCAATTCTGTTTTCTTAATATCTGTCTCATAACCCCCAATTCCTGCTGTGTAATAAAAATATAATTTGGAATACCAAACTATAACTTGGGTAAAATCTGAACTAACTTCAAAATATTTCTGAAAATTGAGGGGAACCTCAATCATTTGGAGAAATAGGACCTCAGATTTTTTTTAGCTTCCTCTGAATGCTTTAAGGAAATTAAATTTAAACAAAATAATCTTTAAGAAGAATTCTGAGGCATTGGGAATATTTGAACATTAACTAAATATTAGAAAATGTTAAGGAATTGTTAAATTTTGTTTTGATTACACTTTATTTGTAAAGGCATTCAAGGGATTCATATTGAAATGTTTAATAGTTACATGAAATAAAGTATGCAATTTTTAAAAGAACCACAGGAAAAAACAAAAATAATTGGTTGTAGTACTTGATGAAACAAATTGGCAAAATGTTGATAATCATTGACACTTGGGTAATCAGTTTATGAAGATTTATTATACTATTCTCTCTACATCTGTACAAGTGTTTTTTTAATGCTAGAGAAAAAAACAGTAACAAGAAAACAAGTTACTTTCCAAATAAAAAACCCACCTAGGATGATTCAGAGTATCAGAACACTACTAAACACTTATTAGAATGGTTCAAAACAAATTAAACAAAAAATCTGACAATATCAAATGTTGTCAAGGATATGGAGCAACTAGAATTCATACTTTGCTGGTAGAAATGCAAAATGGTTGGGTTTCCTTGAAAAGATTTTAGCCATTCCTTTTAAAGTTAAATATAGAATTACATGATGCAGTAATCCACTCCTAGATTCTTACCCAAGAGAAATTAGGATTTATATTCATACAAAAACCTATGTTATTGTGGTTTTAGTCATAATTACCCCAAACTAGAAACAATCCAAATATCTTGTACCTGGTAAATAAATAAATAGTGATATCTTCATACAATGAAATACTATTCAGCAACAAAAGTAACAGACTACTGATAAATTTGCTGTCATTGGCACAGTCCTAGGTACCTTTCTGACTTGCTTTTCTTTGTTTCTAAGCTGACCATATGAAAGGAACATGGTCACACAAAAACTTGTATCAGTGCATGAATGTTCACCACAGAATTACTCATAATCACCTGAACATGAGAACAACCTAAATGCCCATCCCATCAACTGATGAATAAATGGACAAAATGTGGTCTATCCATACCATGAGATATTCAGTTCAGTTCAGTCTCTGTCGTGTCTGACTCTTTGCAACCTCATGGACTGCAGCATGCCAGGCCTCCCTTTCCATCACCAACTCCCAGAGTTTACTCAAACTCATGTCCATTGAGTCAGTGATGCCATCCAACCATCTCATCCTCTGCTGTCCCCTTCCCCTCCTGCCTTCAATCTTTCCTAGCATCAGGGTCTTTTCAAATGAGTCAGTTCTTCACATCAGGTGGCCAAAGTATTGGAGTTTTAACTTCAACATCAGTCCTTACAATGAATAGTCAGGACTGATTTCCTTTAGCATGGACTGGTTGGATCTCCTTGCAGTCCAAGGGACTCTCAAGAGTCTTCTCCAACACCACAGTTCAAAAGCATCAATTCTTCGGCACTCATCATGCGGTATTATTCATCTTTAAAGAGAAATGAAATGATTCATTCTACAATGTGGATGAATCTCAAAAACATAATGCTAAGTAAAAGGAGTTAATCACAAAAGACCACATGTTATATGATCCCATTTACTTGAAATCTCCGGAACTGGCAAACCATAGATACAGAAAGTAAATGAGTGATTGCCAGTGCTAGGAGAAGGAGGGAAGAGTGAATGACTGCTTAAAGAGTATAGAGTTTCTAATTGCAGTGATGAAAATGTTCCACAATTAGATAGTGGTGATGCATTGTTTTTTTAAAAAATATTTATTATTTTTGGCTGCACCGGGTCTTAGTTGCAGCATGCAGGATCTTTATTTTTAATTGCTGCATGCAGAACTTTTAGTTACAGCATGCAAACTCTTTGTTCTGCCATGTGGGATCTAGTTCCCTGACCAGGGATTGAATCTGAGCCCCCTGCAATGGGAGCACAGAGTCTTAGCCACTGGCCCACCATGGAGGTTCCTTGATAGTGGTGATGATTGCACAACTCTGAATGTACTAAAAACTACTGAATTGTTCACATTGAAATGATGAATTTTATGGTATGTGATTTATATCTCAATTTAAATTAAAAGACTAGAGCTTCACCAATGAAAAAGAAGAAATAGTTTCTTTTGATGTATATATTCTGTAGATCAACTACCAATCGAGTTTTGGTCTTAAAGGTGACTTGTATTTGCAGCTGATCTCAGCCTTATGTGTTGATTTTATTGTTCTACTTGTTAGAGTTCTGAGCATAATTTGCTCTCATTTTCATAAAACATAAAATTATTAGTTATCTTTTATGAATACAAATCAGTCTTAACGAACTTAGTATCCTGATGGATGGCATGTAACAAGGATTTTATGTTCATTAGTATTTCCTGTGGAGAAGGCAGTGGCACCCCACTCCAGGACTCTTGCCTGGAGAATCCCATGGATGGAGGAGCCTGGTGGGCTGTGGTCGATGGTGTTGCTCACAGTCGGACACGACTGCACGACTTCACTTTCACTTTTCACTTTCATGCATTGGAGAAGGAAATGGCAACCCACTCCAGTGTTCTTGCCTGAAGAATCCCAGGGACGGGGGAGCCTGGTGGGCTGCCATCTCTGGGGTTGCACAGAGTCGGACACGACTGAAGCGACTTAGCAGCAGCAGCAGCAGCAGCAGTATTTCCTGAGGGCTTCCCTTGTGGCTCAGCTGGTAAAGAATCTGCCTGCAATGCAGGAGACCTGGATTCGATCCCTGGTTTGGGAAGATCCCCTGGAGAAGGGAAAGGATACCCACTCCAGTATTCTGGCCTGGAGAATTCCATGGACTCCTGAATGAATGATTCTGTTGGATGAGAACAAGCTCTGTTTAGTTTTAAGAGGTTACCAACTTCCTTTTTTCTCAGTTACTCAATTCTTTCATTAAAAGAATTTCACCTGAATGTTGCTCAATTTGGACTAAGGAGCCTCCATTAGAACTGAAAACTTGTTCTTAAAACTCTGCCAGTTGCATGCAGATCTCTGAGAATTCCTTCCAGCTACATATTCCGTCACTCTTTTGTTCATTAAAAGAAATGAATTCCAGCAAGTCAGCTTTGTAAACAACTTTGCAGTAAAAAAAAAAAAAAAAAAAAAAAAAAAAAAAACAAGTGTTCACATTCGATGAATGAAAACCATTTTAGACAGGAAATGGGCTTCAGGTTCTAAATTCAGTGCCTGTGTTCCAACCAGGAACGTGATTAGGCAAATATTGGAGTGGGGATTGGGAAGGGTTTTCTCTAAATAATAACTGATGACTTTTTGCTTCCTTAACAATCCAAAATACTTCCTTTTCTGTGGTTAAGGAGGGATTCCTATATCAGATATTCAAATAAAAATGAGAAGAATCCAACATTATCCTTTATTTGCTGGGATGAGGAAAGATTTTGCAATTGCTTTCATCCACTGAATACCATTTTAGGCAGCTGATGTGGAATTATTAAAGTTGGAATAAGAAATTTATGATCTGATCCTAAATATTTTTGCTTTCCTGCTATGTGATCTTGGGACTTTTATAAAATGAGGATAGTGTTACCTAACTAGAAAAGTCATTGTGAAGTGTAATTGGCAATAAGTAAATACATTGCACAGGGTCTGATAACCTCAGAGGTAATCAATTAAACTGAAATATTTATTGAAATGCTCTATTATGCACAAACCACATAGTAGTGCCTGAAAGACAAATGCTTAATATCCCTACCCTCACAGAGCTTACAGTCTAATGAGAAAACACTGCCAACTTCTTAGGCAATGGAAACATGACTTTTCTTTTTCTTGGTCTTCACTCATTTGTATGAATGTGCAATGAAGTTTTTGTATGGTCATTTTCAAGGGCACTATAAGTAAACAGGAATGTTTTATTTTTTAAATTTAAGTATATTTATTTTTAATTGGAGGCTAATTACTTTACAATATTGTATTGGTTTTGCCAAATAAATATTGTTGGGATTGGGAAAGCAAAGAGTCCTGACTAACAAAACCAGTAAGTGCTACTCTGAATATTCCATGGAAAGGTAAGCAAGGAACTGGAATAAATCACAGAGATTCTGTGCACCTAGTAGGAATGATGCCCCAGATTGGGAACCAACCCCCCCTTCAGGAAAGTATACAGCAGTCCTGCCTTATCTTAGAAGTTTCCTTTGTAACTTTTGGACATGTTAATTTTATCAGCCCCTCCTGCTTTATATAAATGTTGAATTGTAACTTACTGAGTTTCCTAAACATAACCACAAGTTCTGAAACCATTGAATAAGTCTGTCAGCATCTTTCTTTCTTTCTTTTTTTTTTTTTCTTTACGAAGAGAAATCTGGAAATTTACTTTCCTCTCATAGCCAGGGAATTAGAGTGGAAATTTTGATCTAGATCAAAGTATTACTGGTCTGACTCAATTTTTATTAACCCAAACCTTGGAAGCTTAAGGTTGACATTAGGTTGTTTCTGAGTTCCTTTGTCCTTATTCTGCATGTCTAGGTAACCTACTCGATTCCTGTGCATTTCATGATTTTATGGAATTTCTCAATGTGTATTATAAATGATAGTGTTCAGCTCTACAGCCAAGGAAATGATTGTGGCTGTGATATTTCCTCTAAAATCTTGGAACATTTCAATAATTCTACACCTACATGAGAATATACATATTATTTTCCAAATCAAAGAATATACTGTTCAAACAATCTACTCAAATATTGAGCTGACCTTTTAAAGCAAATGATTCCCATGAAGACTTCTGATATATATA